>NW_026277973.1:72500-100876 GCF_023373465.1 Oncorhynchus keta | reverse complement strand
TCGGGTAGCTGGAAAGTAGAGCATTGCAGTAGTCTAATTGTCACGACTTCCACCGAAGTTGGTCCCTCTCCTTGTTCCAGCGGCGTTCTGCGGTCGAAGTCGCCGACCTTCTAGCCATCGCTGATCCTCTTTTCATTTTTCCTTTGGTTTTGTCTTGTCTTGTATCACACCTGGTTTCAAACCCATTCATTACATGTTGGGTATTTAACCCTCTGTTCTCCCTCATTGTCCTTGTCGGGGATTGTTTGTTTGTAAGTATTGTGCAAGTTATGTTCTGGTGTGCGACGGGTTTTGTACCCACGTGTATTATTTTGGTTTTCAGAGTTTTTGAGCACTTATTAAACTGCTCCGTTTTATACCAAGTTCGATCTCCTGCGCCTGACTTCCCTGCCACCAGCACGCACCCTTACACTAATCTAGAAGTGACAAAAGCATGGTTGAAACAGTAATCAGGGTCCAGAGAAACAGTAATCTGGGCCCAGAGAAACTGTAATCAGGGCCCAGAGAAACAGTAATCAGGGCCCAGAGAAACAGTAATCAGGGTCCAGAGAAACAGTAATCTGGGCCCAGAGAAACAGTAATCAGGGCCCAGAGAAACAGTAATCAGGGCCCAGAGAAACAGTAATCAGGGCCCAGAGAAACAGTAAGCAGGGTCTAGAGAAACAGTAATCATGGTCCAGAGAAACAGTAATCAGGGTCCAGAGAAACAGTAATCAGGGCCCAGAGAAACAGTAATCAGGGCCCAGAGAAACAGTAATCAGGGCCCAGAGAAACAGTAATCAGGGTCCAGAGAAACAGTAATCATGGTCCAGAGAAACAGTAATCAGGGTCCAGAGAAACAGTAATCAGGGCCCAGAGAAACAGTAATCAGGGCCCAGAGAAACAGTAATCAGGGCCCAGAGAAACAGTAATCAGGGTCCAGAGAAACAGTAATCAGGGCCCAGAGAAACAGTAATCAGGGCCCAGAGAAACAGTAATCAGGGCCCAGAGAAACAGTAATCAGGGCCCAGAGAAACAGTAATCAGGGCACAGAGAAACAGTAATCAGGGCCCAGAGAAACAGTAATCAGGGTCCAGAGAAACAGTAATCAGGGTCCAGAGAAACAGTAATCAGGGCCCAGAGAAACAGTAATCATTGTCCAGAGAAACAGTAATCAGGGTCCAGAGAAACAGTAATCAGGGCCCAGAGAAACAGTAATCAGGGCCCAGAGAAACAGTAATCAGGGCCCAGAGAAACAGTAATCAGGGCCCAGAGAAACAGTAATCAGGGCCCAGAGAAACAGTAAGCAGGGTCTAGAGAAACAGTAATCATGGTCCAGAGAAACAGTAATCAGGGCCCAGAGAAACAGTAATCATTGTCCAGAGAAACAGTAATCAGGGTCCAGAGAAACAGTAATCAGGGCCCAGAGAAACAGTAATCAGGGCCCAGAGAAACAGTAATCAGGGCCCAGAGAAACAGTAATCAGGGCCCAGAGAAACAGCAATCAGGGTCCAGAGTAACGCTGAGGTCCTACAGTTTTATTTGAGACGACTGTACAACCATCAAGATTAATTGTCAAATCCAATAGAAGATCTTTGTTTCCTGGGACATAGAACAAGCATCTCTGTTTTGTCCAAGTTTAAAAGTAAAACATTTGCCTTCATCCACTTCCTAATGGCTGAAACACAGGCTTCCAGGGAGGGCAATTTTGGGGCTTCATGTTTCATCTAAATGTACATCTGTATCGTCCGCATAGCTGTGAAAGTCAACATTATGTTTCCGAATGATATCACCAAGAGGCAAAACATATAGTGAAAACAATAGTGGTCCTAAAACGGAACCTAAAGGAACACCGAAATGTACAGTTGATTTGTCAGAGGACAAACCATCCACAGAGACAAACTGATATCTTTCTGACAGATAAGATCTAAACCAATGGCTAACTGAACTGAGCAAAAAAATAAAATGTCTTCTCACTGTCAACTGCGTTTCTTTTCAGCAAACTTAACGTGTAAATATTTGTATGAAAATGACAAGATTCAAGAACTGAGACAAACTGAACAAGTTCCACAGACATGTGACTAACATAAATGGAATAATGTGTCCCTGAACAAAGGGGGGAGTTCAAAATCAAAAGTAACAGTCAGTATCTGGTGTGGCCACCAGCTGCATTAAGTATTGCAGTACATCTCCTCGAGATCCGGGCTCGTCACTGGTAATGGCAGAACACTGACATTCTTGTCTTGCAGGAAACCACGCACCGAATGAGCAGTATGGCTGGTGGCATTGTCATGCTGGAGGGTCATGTCAGGATGAGCCTGCAGGAAGGGTACCACATGAGGGAGGAGGATGTCTTCCCTGTAACGGACAGCATTGAGATTGCATGCAATAACAAACTCAGTCCGATGATGCTGTGACACACCGCCCCAGACCATGACGGACCCTCCACCCTGATCCCGCTCCAGAGTACAGGCCTCGGTGTAAAGCTCATTCCTTCGACGATAAACGTGAATCCGACCATCACGCCTGGTGAGACAAAACCGTGACTCATCAATGAAGAGCACTTTTTGCCAGTCTTGTCTAGTCCAGCAACGGTGGGTTTGTGCCCGTAAGCAACAGTGTGTTTGTGCCCATAGCGACGTTGTGGCAGATGAAGTCACAGCAAACCTCAGTCAGCCTCTCTCAGCCTGTGCGGACAGTCTGAGCACTGATGGGAGAGGGATTGTGCGTTCCTGGTGTAACTTGGGCTGTTGTTGTTGTCATCCTGTACCTGTCCCGCAGGTGTGTTGTTCAGATGTCCAATCCTGTGCAGGTGATGTTACCCACGTGGTCTGCTGCGAGGACAATTAGCTGTCCATCCTGTCTCCCTGTAGCGCTGTCTTAGGCATCTCACAGTACGGACATTTGCAATTTATTGTCTCTGCCTCTTTGCAGCATGCCTAAGGCACGTTCACGCAGATGAGCAGGGACCATAGGCATCTTTCTTTTGGTGTTTTCAAGTCAGTAGAAAGGTCTCTTTGGTAAATAAGTTTTCTCGCTGTGACCTTAATTTGCCTACCGTATGTAAGCTGTTAGTGTCTTAACGACCGTTCAGCAGGTGCATGTTCATTAATTCATTTAGGTTCATTGAACAAACATGGGAAACAGTGTTTTAAACCCTTTACAATGAAGATCTGTGAAGTTATTTGGATTTTTTTACCAATTATCTTTTGAAAGACAGGGTCCTGAAAAATGGGACGTTTCTTTTTTTTGTTGCAAAGCAATCATAACAATATGTTTGCTTCCCCTGCCTGCTAGTCAGTGGAGGGTGTGTGTGGTCAAGTCTGGGTTTAGGGTCTCTTTTCCAAGCGTATAAAGGATAAACATTCACATCACTGTGGGACAGAAATAATTCAATACATTCTGCGGTCAGGCCAATTGGGAACTCAGAAAAAAACAAGTGCTGACTGGGAAAATAGGTTTAAGCGTCTAGAGTGTAAAAGTCCTAGAGCGCTGACCTGAAGATCCTGACAATGATTCAACCTTGTTCTCAAAATCTATATTACTCCTAACTTCCGCTACGATCACTGACATTTGTGAGGCGGAGGTAGTCCTGTTAAAGGCCCGAGGATATATTGCCCGGCCTTGATTGGTAGTTGTCCATTGGCGTGAAAACACGCCCCTTTCACGCCCCTTTCACCTTTTAAATGGCGTGACTGTAGTCTAATTAGGAGTTTTTGCAGTTTGATCAGTTCATTGGTAAATTTCAGGTTAATATTACTCAGAGAAGAGAATATATGAAGGTTTGTGAAGCAATTCCATGATTGGCAGTTAATGAAGTCATTTTTGGTGATTATAATTGAATATATAGCTATGGAAGTGACCAACCCCATGCTATATGGTCAAATGCGACTACATTTACCTTAATGATTTCATGCACAAAATATACAATTTTTGTCAAAATGCCTTGTGTTTTATGTTCATTTGATTTAGAATCTATAGAGCACTTATTTTTTTTTCGTGCCGCCATCCTAGTGAACTATGGATTGAAATTCATGAATGGTCGTGTATAAAATCTCCAGGATTTCCTAGGTTTACCTTTCATGGTATTATGCTTATCCTTGTAATTCCCATCATAACTATTTTATTAACATTATTATTATCTTGGCCTGATATTATATTCACAAATGTACATGGGGTGGAAAAATTCCTTATTTCGTATTTCTTTTCATTGAACTGTTACAATTTTATAAATCCCTCAGACTTGTGAAACGTAAAAAGTAGGAACAATTATTAGAAGTCATGTCTCTGAATGTCTCTGAATGTCGTATAAATGATGTCATGGTGTTCTTTTTTTATTGTTTCATTGTATTCTAGGAACGTCCCATTATTGATGTGTAGTATTGTTATTATTGTTTCAATAAATAAAACTATATATTTAAAAAAGTAGTCTAATTGGGGCCATTTGGAATGGCACCAAAATGAGGTTCACTTTTGCATCCTTGCAGGAAGTTTAATGACAGACTTCTGCACTGCAGGAATGATTGTAGCCTACTTATTTCTGCTGTTTGGTGCAGGATTCAATCTGTATCTTCTGTGTTGGTATCTTCGAAATCGCGGAAGATCGCGTTATAGCTGGATTGGAATGTAAAAGGAATGAGCAGAGACGGTATTAACTGTAAACGCTGTCTATATCGGCTCAATCGGAAATTGCCTTTACATTTCAACGCAGATCTTCTGCGATATTTCCGCGACGGGGATTGATTCCAGCCTTTAATAAATGCGGCTGTTTTAAATGGTTTTTAAACCGGTTGGCCTTTACCTTTTAACAAAAGACAACTTTGCTTCGAAAATGTGTCATATCCTCAGTGGAACAGATAAACAGCCAATAGGTTTCAGAACATTACAGAGGTTATACAGAGGTTATGTTCAAATGATAGACGAGGATATGCTTGTCAATATACTGGTTATTACCAGTATTTATTACGCTCATACTTCAGGCGTTTCAGTCTATCCAAGCTGAAGGACAATTTGGAGAAAGAAATATCTATTGAAAACTTGGATGGATTCAAGCTGAAACTTGTATGGTGCCGTGGCCTATCATCAAAGGGGACCGTTGAGGCTCCCAGAAGTTTAGTTTGTTCGTGAAAACCCGTAAAATCAGATGAGCAAAAATGGGTAATGGGTCCGCATTCAAAATATATCTCGCTTAAAGCAATAAAAAAAAAAACATTTTTATTATTATTATTGTTGTTGTTGTTGTTATTATTATTATTATTGTCACTGCATCAGTGTTCACAACGTTTTTTGCTTTGCAGCCTTCTTCAGTGTGTAGATAGAAACCTTTTCCATTCTAAACAGCATTTATAGGGGAACACAGGTGAGCATCGATGAGCAGCAGGTGCTTCAAAACAGGGTTGCCACTCATCTGCCAATCAAAAGGGATGGGCTTCTCTAGTCTACCTGTATACAAGTTAACATGTTCAATATAAATCAAATGTTCTTCATATACTTATGGGTTTAGCCTCAGATAAAGATAGAAGACCCATCAACCATGTTTCATTAAAAACGAAGACCACATTAGACCAGCCCGGAGCTGTTTATTTTGTGACTTTATGGTGATATACTGACCCCCAGTGGCAAGTATTATAGCATCCACAACCAAACCCAGTGTTCAAATCAAAATATATTTGTCACATGCGCCGAATACAAAGGTGTAGTAGACTTTACAGTGAAATGCTTACTTACAAGCCCTTAACCAACAATGCAGGTAAGAAAAAAACTAAGAAAAAAAGTATGAGATAAGAATAACAAATAATGAAAGAGCAGCAGTAAATAACAAATAGCGGGGCTATCAGTACAGAGTCACAGGTGTTGAGGTAAGATGTATCAGGTAGAGTTATTAAAGTGACTAAGTATACATAATAACAGAGAGTAGCAGCAGCATGAAGGGGTTGGAGCAATGCAAATAGTCTGGAGTAGCCATTTGATTAGCCGTTCAGGAGTCTTGTGGCTTGGGGGTAGAAGCTGTTTAGAAGCCTCTTGGACCTAGACTTGGCGATCGGTACACTTGCCGTGTGGTAGCAGAGAGAACAGACTAGGTGGCTGGAGACTTTGACCATTTTGAGGCCTTCCTTTGACACCACCTGGTATAGAGGTCTTAGATGGCAGGCTTTGCCCCAGTGATGTACTGGGCCGTACTCACTGCACCTGTAGTGCCTAACGGTCGGAGCCCGTGGTGCCGTACAGGCAGTGATACAACCAGTCAGGATGCTCCTTCAACTGTGCAGCTGTAAAACCTTTTTGAGGATCTGAGGACCCATGCCAAATCTTTTCAGTCTCCTAAGGGGAAAAAGGTTTTGTCGTTCCTCTTCACAACTGTCTTGGTGTGTTTGGACCATGTTAGTTTGTTGGTGATGTGGAACTTTGAAGCTCAACCTGCTCCACTACAACCCTGTCGATGAGAATGGGGGCGTGCTCGGTCCTCCTTTTCCCCTGTAGTCCACAATCAGCTCCTGTGTCTTGATCAGTTATCAAAGGCTGTATTATATCAGTTATCAGTTATTGTATTATATCAGTTATCAGTTATTGTATTATTTCAGTTATCAGTTATTGTATTATATCAGTTATCAGTTATTGTATTATTTCAGTTATCAGTTATTTTATTATATCAGTAATTGTATTATATAAATTATTGTATTATATCAGTTATCAGTTATTGTATTATATCAGTTATCAGTTATTGTATTATATCAGTTATCAGTTATTGTATTATATCAGTTATCAGTTATTGTATTATATCAGTTATCAGTTGCTGTATTCTAGCCCATTGAATCATTCCCTGTAGTGTAGCCATGTGTATCACATTGTTCTGATGGGACTCCTGTACAGGTGCACTGGTGGTGCAGATAATGACGCAAAGATAATGGAGCTCATTGGAGACTGTGATTGGTCAGAGGAAGGCCAGGGCGTGGCTTACCTACCTGCTGCTTCCTGGAGTCTCCAAGGGCTCACCTTCCCCAGGACAGAGATCGCTGACTGGGGTGAAGCTGACTGCACATTAGACCACAGCGATGCCAGAGAGACAAGACACGCCTCTGGTAAGTAACTATGTTAGTGACTGTAAGTGGATCATATTTTATGAGGCACTGTTGAACAGGTTGACCAATCTCTCCAACGTGTCTGTTGATTTGTCATCATTTTTGAATTGATTTTTAATTTGAGTGTGCAGGCACTATTCTATATGTATGTCTGTGATAAAGTGTTCAGCTTTTAAGAATCACTTCCTCTGACATTTATTTGGTTCTTGGAAATATTATTTCACAACCTGTTACAGAGATGGCAAATTGTATATTTTTTACAGTTTGGATGCACTACAGCATTCTTCTTTGTGATTTGTAGACATGTAATCATATGATTCATGGTGTAATGTGGCTCTCGTCTAGTGGAATGTCACTACGGATATTATCTGTAGTATATAATCATAGAATATAATCAAGTGCTATATTTACTTTTTGAAAAAGTCTTGAAATGCCACTTGGAATATGGTTCCTGTCAGTGGACCCAGTCTGATGGTAAACACATCTTACCGTGTGGCTTTCATTCCTGTTGGGGGGTTTAAACAGTGATACTCAAATAGCTGTGGGACAAATTCAGGTTTAATTCAACATTTCCTGTGGGCCTTAACATACATGACTAGTTTTAGAAGGAAAGTCAACAGGACTCTACCTACCAAATATGCTTCATTATTAAAGTGGTAGAACACTTGAGCTCATAGAAAAATCAGGATTCATTTGTAAACACGTTATGACGTACTGTGTATCAGCAGTTAACCCACTGTTCCTAGACCAGTTAACCCACTGTTCCTAGACCAGTTAACCCACTGTTCCTAGACCAGTTAACCCACTGTTCCTAGACCAGTTAACCCACTGTTCCTAGACCAGTTAACCCACTGTTCCTAGACCAGTTAACCCACTGTTCCTAGACCAGTTAACCCACTGTTCCTAGACCAGTTAACTCACTGTTCCTAGACCAGTTAACCCACTGTTCCTAGACCAGTTAACCCACTGTTCCTAGACCAGTTAACCCACTGTTCCTAGACCAGTTAACCCACTGTTCTAGACCAGTTAACCCACTTTGTTCCTAGACCAGTTAACCCACTGTTCCTAGACAGTTAGCCTGTTCCTAGACCAGTTAACCCCACTGTTCCTAGACCAGTTAACCCACTGTTCCTAGACCAGTTAACCCACTGTTCCTAGACCAGTTAACCCACTGTTCCTAGACCAGTTAACCCTGTTCCTAGACCAGTTAACCCACTGTTCCTAGACCAGTTAACCCCACTGTTCCTAGACCAGTTAACCCACTGTTCCTAGACCAGTTAACTCACTGTTCCTAGACCAGTTAACCCTGTTCCTAGACCAGTTAACCCCTCTGTTCCTGAATAGTTAACCCACTGTTCCTAGACCAGTTAACACACTGTTCCTAGACCAGTTAACCCACTGTTCCTAGACCAGTTAACCCACTGTTCCTAGACCAGTTAACCCTGTTCCTAGACCAGTTAACCCACTGTTCCTAGACCGGATTAACCCACTGTTCCTAGACCAGTTAGCCCACTGTTCTACTGACCAGTTAACCCGCTGTTCCTGAACCAGTTAACCCGTGATTTCCTAGACCAGTTAACCCACTGTTAACAGTTAACACTGTTCCTAGACCAGTTAACCCACTGTTCCTAGACCCCACTTGTTCCTGAACTTAGTTAACACCACTGTTCCTAGACCAGTTAACCCACTGTTCCTAGACCAGTTAACCAGTTAACCCACTGTTGCTAGACCAGTTAACCCACTGTTCCTAGACAGTTAACCCACTGTTCCTAGACCAGTTAACCCACTGTTCCTAGACCAGTTAACCCACTGTTCCTAGGCTGTCATTGAAAATAAGAATTTGTTCTTAACTGACTTGCCTAGTTAAATAAAGGTAAAATAAAAAACTTCCTGAGACTGTAGAGTTGGTTGAAGTTACCTCGTCAAACTATTGGCCCGTGACCTCATTATTTAAGTGATAACAGCCCACTAATGTAGTGGAGCAGAAATCACAATACAGGACACAGGAAGCAGGTACACTGACTCAAGCCTGCATGCCTCTATACTGAGGAGCATACCTCTATACTGAGGAGCATACCTCTATACTGAGGAGCATACCTCTATACTGAGGAGCATGCCTCTATACTGAGGAGCATACCTCTATACTGAGGAGCATACCTCTATACTGAGGAGCATACCTCTATACTGAGGAGCATACCTCTATACTGAGGAGCATACCTCTATACTGAGGAGCATGAGGAGCATACCTCTATACTGAGGAGCATGCCTCTATACTGAGGAGCATACTGAGGAGCATCTCTATACTGAGGAGCATGCCTCTATACTGAGGAGCATGCCTCTATACTGAGGAGCATACCTCTATACTGAGGAGCATACCTCTATACTGAGGAGCATGCCTCTATACTGAGGAGCATGCCTCTATACTGAGGAGCATACCTCTTACTGAGGAGCATGCCTTCATACTGAGGAGCATACCCTCACACAGTCCCTCCTCTATACTGAGGAGCATACTCACTTTTACTAAAAAAGTGATTGTACTGCACACCATCAGAGGAGCATGCTTACTTTGTGTTGCCTAGGGCAATGTTGTGCTATACTGAGGAGCATACCTCTATACTGAGGAGCATACCGTATACAAACAGGCACCCACGAACGTTGTGCCATACCTCTACTTTTGTTGTACCTAGGGCAACGTTGTGCTCCACCTCACAGGAGTTGTACATACCTCTACCCTCTTCACTACCTGTTGTCACTTGAACATACTTCCTGACATGCTCTGTGTTGCCTAGCATGTAAATGTTATGTTTGCTTTGATGGACAATGGTCCTTTCCATACCTCTACACAGTCCCTCCTGCCCTACTTTGTGACATTCAAATAAGACCTGTCGAGTGTTGACTCACTTTTACATAAAAAGTACCTCTCTTGTGAGGGCAAACTGCACATACCATCAGTATGTTGCCTATACTGAGGAGCATGCCTCTACTGTTGTGTTGCCTAGGGCAGTTTTGCATACCTCTATTTGTTGTGTTGCCTTGGGCAACGTTGCCATACCTCTACTTTGTTGTGTTGCCTAGGGCACAACACCGTTTGGCCTAGCAACCCATTACTTTGTGTTGCCTAGGCCTCTGCTTTGTTGTGCCATACCTCTACTTTGTTGTGTTGCCTGTTGGGCAAAGTTGTGCCATACCCATCTACTTTGTTGTGTTGCCTAGTTGTGGCATACCTCTACGTTGCCTGGGCCATACCTCTACTTTGTTGTGTTGCCTAGGGCAACGTTGTGCCATACCTCTACTTTGTTGTGTTGCCTAGGGCAACGTTGTGCCATACCTCTACTTTGTTGTGTTGCCTAGGGCAACGTTGTGTCATACCTCTACTTTGTTGTGTTGCCTAGGCAACATTGTGCCATACCTCTACTTTGTTGTGTTGCCTAGGGCAACGTTGTGCCATACCTCTACTTTGTTGTGTTGCCTAGGGCAACATTGTGCATACCTCTACTTTGTTGTGTTGCCTAGGCAACGTTGTGCCATACCTCTACTTTGTTGTGTTGCCTAGGGCAACGTTGTGTCATACCTCTACTTTGTTGTGTTGCCTAGGCAACGTTGTGCCATACCTCTACTTTGTTGTGTTGCCTAGGCAACGTTGTGCCATACCTCTACTTTGTTGTGTTGCCTAGGGCAACGTTGTGCCATACCTCTACTTTGTTGTGTTGCCTAGGGCAACGTTGTGCCATACCTCTACTTTGTTGTGTTGCCTAGGGCAACGTTGTGCCATACCTCTACTTTGTTGTGTTGCCTAGACAACGTTGTCAGTTTGGTTGTTTTGCCCTAGAGCAATATCATGCTCAATGAAAGATTTGATGTAAAATGATGGGATTGGTCAATATCATACATAACCTCTGATAGTGAGGACAGTGACCGAGAAGAAGACTGGCAATATCCCAGAATCAGGTTTGAGAAGCAGTGAAATACTAGTTTGAAATACTTTTGGGGTGAAATATGAAATATTTTTGAGGTGAAAACCTAAATGTTCACAGTAGAGGATTAAATGAGTTGTGGGTTGGATCTTTGCCCATAACCTGTCCAAACTATTGGCCATGTACCAATACATTTTACTGAGTGGCCAGTGAGGCCAAATACAGTAATAAGCTGAAGCTGCATGTTGTTTTTTGCTGTGCAGGCATGAGCCTCGAATCTCTTCCCATTTCTGATGATCATCTTTTACCAGGCAAATGAGCACCGTCAAGTAATGTTGACTCAGATGCAAATTCTTAATCGCTGCCAGTAGGAGACAAATCTTTTATGGTTCTTTTCCAGCAGTCTAATCTCATCTGACAACCAACCCTCAGCTCAGTCTAGGGAAGAATATAGGTTAAATGCAGCAGTCTAATCTCATTTTACAGCCAACCCTCAGCCCTGAGCTGAGTGGCATCCATCGATTGAGAAGAAAATTAAAAGCCAACTAACTCCTTTCAGTTACATGGAGCAACTTTTCTGGTATCCAACATCGCATCCAATGAGGTTGTTACGTGCCTCCTAAGAGGAGGGAGGTGCAGGAGTCAGGAGCAGGAGAGCAAGGAAGTCCCAGTAGCACAATCGTTTATTAGAAGTCCCAACTCAACGACAACAGGTGGAGGAACACACCCAAACGAAGTCGCCACACACAGGGAATAAACGCAACACACGGAGGAGAAACCGCTACTCCTAATTACAGTCCAAAACGGTACAACGACCCTGAGAAAGAAAACCCTGTGGCGCAAACACGCACCCCTAACAGAGCAAACACGCACTCCTAACAGAGCAAACACGCACCCCTAACAGAGCAAACACGCACTCCTAACAGAGCAAACACACACCCCTAACAGAGCAAACACGCACCCCTAACAGAGCAAACACGCACCCCTAACAGAGCAAACACGCACTCCTAACAGAGCAAACACGCACCCCTAACAGAGCAAACACGCACTCCTAACAGAGCAAACACGCACCCCTAACAGAGCAAATACGCACCCCTAACAGAGCAAACACGCACCCCTAACAGAGCAAACACGCACCCCTAACAGAGCAAACACGCACCCCTAACAGAGCAAACATGCACCCCTAACAGAGCAAACACGCACCCCTAACAGAGCAAACACGCACCCTAACAGAGCAAACACGCACCCTAACAGAGCAAACACGCACCCCTAACAGAGCAAACACGCACCCCTAACAGAGCAAACACGCACCCCTAACAGAGCAAACACGCACCCCTAACAGAGCAAACATACACCCCTAACAGAGCAAACACGCACCCCTAACAGAGCAAACATACACCTCTAACAGAGCAAACACGCACCCCTAACAGAGCAAACACGCACCCCTAACAGAGCAAACACGCACCCCTAACAGAGCAAACACAAACACCCTCTAACAGAGCAAACACGCACCCTAACAGAGCAAACATACACCTCTAACAGAGCAAACACGCACCCCTAACAGAGCAAACATACATCCCTAACAGAGCAAACACGCACCCTAACAGAGCAAACACGCACCCCTAACAGAGCAAACACGCACCCCGCCAGATCAAACACGCACCCCTAACAGAGCAAACACGCACCCTAACAGAGCAAACATACACCTCTAACAGAGCAAACATGCACCCCCTAACAGAGCAAACACGCACCCCTAACAGAGCAAACACGCACCCTAACAGAGCAAACACGCACCCCTAACAGAGCAAACACGCACCCTAACAGAGCAAACACGCACCCCTAACAGAGCAAACACGCACCCTAACAGAGCAAACACGCACCCTAACAGAGCAAACACGCACCCCTAACAGAGCAACAACAGCAAATAACCCTCAAAGACTAGCAGGCAGCATGAGGTTAATAGCATCCCCAACATAAACTATGAGCACCCTAACAGAGCAAAATAAAAACAGACACCGCCCCGAAAAGAGGAAAATGGATTGGTGGCAGCTAGCAACACGCAAAGAGCACCGCCCCCGAACAGGAGAGGAGCCACCTCTAACAGACCGGCTACACCCTAACCGCCGAGCATCCGCCCCGAACAGGGAGAGGAGCCACCTTCTAGTACAGGCAACTTTTCCTAACAGCCGCCGAGCTCCCGCCCTCCTAACAGGGAGAGGAGCCACCTTCTAGTAGACCGCCCCTAACAGAGCATTAGACCGCCCGCTCCGCCCCGAACAGGAGAGGAGCCACCTTCTAGTAGACCGGCTACGACGACCGAGCGGAGCCGCCCCGAACAGGGAGAGGAGCCACCCTAGTAGGCCGGGCAAACACGACCGCCAGAGCAAACCGCCCCCTAACAGGGAGAGGAGCCACACTTCTAACAGACAAACACGACACCTAACAGAGCAAACACGCACCCCTAACAGAGCAGCACGCACCCCTAACAGACACGGAACAGAGCAAACACGCCCCTAACAGAGCAAACCGCCCCTAACAGGGCAAACAGGACCCTCTAACAGAGCAAACATACCCCTAACAGAGAGAGGAGCCACCTTCTAGTAGAGCAAACCGACCCCTAACAGAGCAAACACGCACCCGAACAGAGAAAGGAGCACCCTAACAGAGCAAACACGCACCCTAACAGTCCTAAACATTAAGGTAACAGAGCAAACACGCAAACCACACCTTATAACAGAGCAAACACGCACCCAACAGAGCAAACATAACAGGGAGAGGAGCCACCTTTAACAGAGCAAACACGCACCGCCAGAGCACCGCCCGAACAGAGCAAACACGCACCCCTAACAGAGCAAACACCGAGCCCCCGCCCCGAACAGAGCAAACCAGTTATTAACAGAGCAAACCGCACCCGAACAGAGCAAACACGCACCCGAACAGAGAAACAGCACCCCTAACAGAGCAAACACGCACCCGAACAGAGCAAACATACACCCTAACAGAGCAACAACAGCAAATAACCCTCACAAAGACTCAGGCAGCGGAGGTTAATAAATCCCCGAAATAAACTAATAGGACACAGGTGTAAAGAAAAACCAGACAGACACAAACCAATGGATCTGGCAGTGAGTAGACCGGCTACGACGACCGCCGAGCTCCGCCCGAACAGGGAGAGGAGCCACCTTCTAGTAGACCGGCTACGACGACCGCCGAGCTCCGCCCGAACAGGGAGAGGAGCCACCTTCTAGTAGACCGGCTACGACGACCGCCGAGCTCCGCCCGAACAGGGAGAGGAGCCACCTTCTAGTAGACCGGCTACGACTACCGCCGAGCTCCGCCCGAACAGGGAGAGGAGCCACCTTCTAGTAGACCGGCTACGACTACCGCCGAGCTCCGCCCGAACAGGAGAGGAGCCACCTCCGCCCGAACAGGTTTACCGAGAGGAGCCACCTTCTAGTAGACCGGCTACGACTGACCGCCGAGCTCCGCCCGAACAGGGAGAGGAGCCACCTTCTAGTAGACCGGCTAGACCCGCCGAGCTCCGCCCGAACAGGGAGAGGAGCCACTCTTCTAGTAGACCGCTACGACGTGCCGCCGAGCTCCGCCCCGAACAGGGAGAGGAGCCACCTTCATAGCAGACCGGCTACGACTACCGCCGAGCTCCGCCCGAACAGGGAGAGGAGCCACCTTCTAGTAGACCGGCTAAACTACCGCCGAGCTCCGCCCGAACAGGGAGAGGAGCCACCTTCTGTAGATGGCACGACATCAGCAGAGTGACTGGTACGCCGAGATGCTCAGCCCGAACAGGAGAGGACCTTCTAGTAGACCGTCTAAACTCCGCCGAGATGCTCCGCCCGAACAGGGAGAGGAGCCACAGAGGTTAACCTCTCCTCCTCTCCTGTCCATCTAACTCCCTCTGATAACATCCTGTCTTATTTCATTCACATCCTTATAAGAGCTGTCCTATTAAGGTACTTTGTGCAGCAGTTACATTTGCCTTTGATTATAGTTGGTACAAATGTCAAATTAATATATTTTGATTTGTTTAACACAGAGTGACTTTTTTGGTTTACTACATGATTCCATATGTGTTATTTCATAGTTTTGATGTCTTCACTATTATTCTACAATGAAGAAAATAGTAAAAATGAAAGAAAAGCCTTGAATGAGTCAGTGTGTCCAAACTTTTGACTGGTACTGTAGGTCTAAACTCTTGGAGATGCCTCACACCTGTCATCAGCAGAGTGACTGGTACTGTAGGTCTAAACTCTTGGAGATGCCTCACACCTGTCATCAGCAGCAGAGTGACTGGTACTGTAGGTCTAAACTCTTGGAGATGCCTCACACCTGTCATCAGCAGCAGAGTGACTGGTACTGTAGGTCTAAACTCTTGGAGATGCCTCACACCTGTCATCAGCAGCAGAGTGACTGGTACTGTAGGTCTAAACTCTTGGAGATGCCTCACACCTGTCATCAGCAGAGTGACTGGTACTGTAGGTCTAAACTCTTGGAGATGCCTCACACCTGTCATCAGCAGAGTGACTGGTACTGTAGGTCTAAACTCTTGGAGATGCCTCACACCTGTCATCAGCAGCAGAGTGACTGGTACTGTAGGTCTAAACTCTTGGAGATGCCTCACACCTGTCATCAGCAGCAGAGTGACTGGTACTGTAGGTCTAAACTCTTGGAGATGCCTCACACCTGTCATCAGCAGAGTGACTGGTACTGTAGGTCTAAGCTCTTGGAGATGCCTCACACCTGTCATCAGCAGCAGTGACTGGTACTGTAGGTCTAAACTCTTGGAGATGCCTCACACCTGTCATCAGCAGCAGAGTGACTGGTACTGTAGGTCTAAACTCTTGGAGATGCCTCACACCTGTCATCAGCAGCAGAGTGACTGGTACTGTAGGTCTAAACTCTTGGAGATGCCTCACACCTGTCATCAGCAGCAGAGTGACTGGTACTGTAGGTCTAAACTCTTGGAGATGCCTCACACCTGTCATCAGCAGAGTGACTGGTACTGTAGGTCTAAACTCTTGGAGATGCCTCACACCTGTCATCAGCAGCAGAGTGACTGGTACTGTAGGTCTAAACTCTTGGAGATGCCTCACACCTGTCATCAGCAGAGTGACTGGTACTGTAGGTCTAAACTCTTGGAGATGCCTCACACCTGTCATCAGCAGCAGAGTGACTGGTACTGTAGGTCTAAACTCTTGGAGATGCCTCACACCTGTCATCAGCAGAGTGACTGGTACTGTAGGTCTAAACTCTTGGAGATGCCTCACACCTGTCATCAGCAGAGTGACTGGTACTGTAGGTCTAAACTCTTGGAGATGCCTCACACCTGTCATCAGCAGAGTGACTGGTACTGTAGGTCTAAACTCTTGGAGATGCCTCACACCTGTCATCAGCAGAGTGACTGGTACTGTAGGTCTAAACTCTTGGAGATGCCTCACACCTGTCATCAGCAGAGTGACTGGTACTGTAGGTCTAAACTCTTGGAGATGCCTCACACCTGTCATCAGCAGAGTGACTGGTACTGTAGGTCTAAACTCTTGGAGATGCCTCACACCTGTCATCAGCAGAGTGACTGGTACTGTAGGTCTAAACTCTTGGAGATGCCTCACACCTGTCATCAGCAGCAGAGTGACTGGGTGACTGGGTTAGATTTACCTGGCTGTTGGGTAAAAGTCATGTTGTGCACTATGGGTGCTGTGTCTATAGGGGGCGCTACCGCTGCAGAGACGATGCCCACGATGCGGGGATGTACTGGAGTGGTCACGGGAGCAAAGGTAGGAGTGGTTTGTGTTTGTTTGTTTGTTTGTCATAGTGGATTGTGAATGACCGGAGTGTAAATACTGCTGTATGTGATGTACATTGTTTCTATTTGTATAATGTGTATTCTGTATGTATAATGTGTCTGTGCCATGGCAGTGCTCTGTTGGCCTGCCGTTGCTACTCTCAGCTGGACGAGGCCGTGGAGAGTGTGGCTGAAGGCCGAGGCCGGGGTGCTAGCAGAGGGGACAAGGAGAGGGGTCACTGGGCAGCAGGACGAGTGGGGGACATTGACTTCACTGGCACCAGTAGGACAAGGGGAAAGGTAACACTGTTACAACCACAAGGTAACACTGTTACAACCACATCAGCAGCAGGCAACAGTGTTAAACCTTGAGATGCCTAACACTGTCATCAGCCACAAGGTAACACTGTTAAACTCTTGGAGATGCCTCACACTGTTACAACCACAGAGTGACTGTTACAACCACAAAGTCTAACACTGTTACAGATGCCACAAGGCAACACTGTTACAACCACAGGTGACACTGTTACAACCACAAACTGTTATGGACATGGTAACACTGTTACAACCACAGGTGACTACAACTGTGGTAACACTGTTACATGCCACAAGGTAACACTGTTACAACCACAAGGCAACACTGTTACAACCAGGTGCTAAACCAGATGGTAACACTGTTACAACCACAAGGTAACACTGTTACAACCACAAGGCAACACTGATGGGACCACAAGGTGCTAAACCACAAGGTGACTGTTACAACCACAATTTGCTTTAACCAGATGGTAACACTGTTACAACCATAATGTGACTATACTGATGGTAACACTGTTACATGCCACAAGGTGTTATAGCCAGATGGTAACACTGTTACAACCACAAGGTGTTATAACCAGATGGCACACTGTTACAACCACAATAACCAGATGTAACAATGTCACATGCCACAAGGTGTTATAACCAGATGGCAACACTGTTAAACCACAGTGCTATAACCAGATGGTAACACTGTTACAACCACAGGTGTTATAACCAGATGGTAACACTGTTACAACCACAAGGTGCTATAACCAGATGGTAACAACAACCACAAGGTGATATAACAGATGGCAACACTGTTACAACCACAAGGTGCTATAACCAGATGGCAACACTGTTACAACCACAAGGTGCTATAACCAGATGGCAACACTGTTACAACCACAAGGTGCTATAACCAGATGGCAACACTGTTACAACCACAAGGTGCTATAACCAGATGGTAACACTGTTACAACCACAAGGTGAACCAGATGGTAACACTGTTACAACCACAAGGTGCTAAACCAGATGGCAACACTGTTACACCCACAGGTGCTATAACCAGATGGCAACACTGTTACAACCACAAGGTGTTATAACCAGATGGTAACACTGTTACAACCACAAGGTGTTATAACCAGATGGTAACACTGTTACAACCACAAGGTGCTATAACCAGATGGTAACACTGTTACAACCACAAGGTGCTATAACCAGATGGTAACACTGTTATAACCACAAGGTGCTATAACCAGATGGCAACACTGTTACAACCACAAGGTGCTATAACCAGATGGTAACACTGTTACAACCACAAGGTGCTATAACCAGATGGCTAACACTGTTACAACCACAAGGTGCTATAACCAGATGGCAACACTGTTACAACCACAAGGTGATATAACCAGATGGTAACACTGTTACAACCACAAGGTGCTATAACCAGATGGTAACACTGTTACAACCACAAGGTGCTATAAACCTTGGAGATGGTAACACTGTTACAACCACAAGGTGCTATAACCAGATGGTAACACTGTTACAACCACAAGGTGTTATAACCAGATGGCAACACTGTTACAACCACAAGGTGCTATAACCAGATGGTAACACTGTTACAACCACAAGGTGTTATAACCAGATGGTAACACTGTTACAACCACAAGGTGCTATAACCAGATGGCAACACTGTTACAACCACTATAACCAGATGGTGACACTATTACACCACAAGGTGCTATAACCAGATGGTAACACTGTTACAACCACACAGGTGTTATAACCAGATGGTAACACTGTTACAACCACAAGGTGTTATAACCAGATGGTAACACTGTTACAACCACAAGGTGCTATAACCAGATGGCAACACTGTTACAACCACAAGGTGTTATAACCAGATGGTAACACTGTTACAACCACAAGGTGTTATAACCAGATGGTAACACTGTTACAACCACAAGGTGCTATAACCAGATGGCAACACTGTTACAACCACAAGGTGCTATAACCAGATGATAACACTGTTACAACCACAAGGTGCTATAACCAGATGGCAACACTGTTACAACCACAAGGTGCTATAACCAGATGGTAACACTGTTACAACCACAAGGTGTTATAACCAGATGGCAACACTGTTACAACCACAAGGTGCTATAACCAGATGGTAACACTGTTACAACCACAAGGTGCTATAACCAGATGGTAACACTGTTACAACCACAAGGTGCTATAACCAGATGGTAACACTGTTACAACCACAAGGTGTTATAACCAGATGGCAACACTGTTACAACCACAAGGTGCTATAACCAGATGGTAACACTGTTACAACCACAAGGTGTTATAACCAGATGGCAACACTGTTACAACCTCAAGGTGCTATAACCAGATGGCAACACTGTTACAACCACAAGGTGCTATAACCAGATGGTAACACTGTTACAACCACAAGGTGCTATAACCAGATGGCAACACTGTTACAACCACAAGGTGCTATAACCAGATGGTAACACTGTTACAACCACAAGGTGTTATAACCAGATGGTAACACTGTTACAACCACAGGTGCTATAACCAGATGGCAACACTGTTACAACCACAAGGTGCTATAACCAGATGGTAACACTGTTACAACCACAAGGTGATATAACCAGATGGTAACACTGTTACAACCACAAGGTGTTATAACCAGATGGTAACACTGTTACAACCACAAGGTGTTATAACCAGATGGTAACACTGTTACAACCACAAGGTGTTATAACCAGATGGTAACACTGTTACAACCACAAGGTGCTATAACCAGATGGCAACACTGTTACAACCACAAGGTGTTATAACCAGATGGCAACACTGTTACAACCACAAGGTGCTATAAC
This sequence comes from Oncorhynchus keta, assembly GCF_023373465.1. Taxonomy (NCBI): domain Eukaryota; kingdom Metazoa; phylum Chordata; class Actinopteri; order Salmoniformes; family Salmonidae; genus Oncorhynchus; species Oncorhynchus keta. Next base: position 80,919 of record NW_026277973.1, on the reverse strand, counting down.
CAGATGGTAACACTGTTACAACCACAAGGTGCTATAACCAGATGGTAACACTGTTACAACCACAAGGTGCTATAACCAGATGGTAACACTGTTACAACCACAAGGTGCTATAACCAGATGGTAACACTGTTACAACCACAAGGTGTTATAACCAGATGGTAACACTGTTATAACCACAGGTGCTATAACCAGATGGTAACACTGTTACAACCACAAGGTGCTATAACCAGATGGTAACACTGTTACAACCACAAGGTGCTATAACCAGATGGCAACACTGTTACAACCACAAGGTGCTATAACCAGATGGCAACACTGTTACAACCATTAAGGTGCTATAACCAGATGGTGACACTATTACAACCACAAGGTGCTATAACCAGATGGTAACACTGTTACAACCACAACGTGTTATAACCAGATGGTAACACTGTTACAACCACAAGGTGCTATAACCAGATGGTAACACTGTTACAACCACAAGGTGCTATAACCAGATGGTAACACTGTTACAACCACAAGGTGTTATAACCAGATGGTAACACTGTTACAACCACAAGGTGTTATAACCAGATGGTAACACTGTTACAACCACAAGGTGCTATAACCAGATGGTAACACTGTTACAACCACAAGGGTGCTATAACCAGATGGCAACACTGTTACAACCACAAGGTGCTATAACCAGATGGCAACACTGTTACAACCACAAGGTGCTATAACCAGATGGTAACACTGTTACAACCACAAGGTGCTATAACCAGATGGTAACACTGTTACAACCACAAGGTGCTATAACCAGATGGTAACACTGTTACAACCACAAGTTGCTATAACCAGATGGTAATACTGTTACAACCACAAGGTGCTATAACCAGATGGTAACACTGTTACAACCACAAGGTGTTATAACCAGATGGTAACACTGTTACAACCACAAGGTGCTATAACCAGATGGTAACACTGTTACAACCACAAGGTGTTATAACCAGATGGCAACACTGTTACAACCACAAGGTGCTATAACCAGATGGTAACACTGTTACAACCACAAGGTGTTATAACCAGATGGTAACACTGTTACAACCACAAGGTGCTATAACCAGATGGTAACACTGTTACAACCACAAGGTGTTATAACCAGATGGCAACACTGTTACAACCACAAGGTGCTATAACCAGATGGTAGCACTGTTACAACCACAAGGTGTTATAACCAGATGGTAACACTGTTACAACCACAAGGTGCTATAACCAGATGGCAACACTGTTACAACCACAAGGTGTTATAACCAGATGGTAACACTGTTACAACCACAAGGTGCTATAACCAGATGGCAACACTGTTACAACCACAAGGTGCTATAACCAGATGGTAACACTGTTACAACCACAAGGTGTTATAACCAGATGGTAACACTGTTACAACCACAAGGTGTTATAACCAGATGGTAACACTGTTACAACCACAAGGTGCTATAACCAGATGGTAACACTGTTACAACCACAAGGTGTTATAACCAGATGGTAACACTGTTACAACCACAAGGTGCTATAACCAGATGGTAACACTGTTACAACCACAAGGTGTTATAACCAGATGGTAACACTGTTACAACCACAAGGTGTTATAACCAGATGGTAACACTGTTACAACCACAAGGTGTTATAACCAGATGGTAACACTGTTACAACCACAAGGTGTTATAACCAGATGGCAACACTGTTACAACCACAAGGTGCTATAACCAGATGGTAACACTGTTACAACCACAAGGTGCTATAACCAGATGGTAACACTGTTACAACCACAAGGTGTTATAACCAGATGGTAACACTGTTACAACCAAAAGGTGTTATAACCAGATGGTAACACTGTTACAACCACAAGGTGTTATAACCAGATGGTAACACTGTTATAACCACAAGGTGCTATAACCAGATGGTAACACTGTTACAACCACAAGGTGCTATAACCAGATGGCAACACTGTTACAACCACAAGGTGCTATAACCAGATGGCAACACTGTTACAACCACAAGGTGCTATAACCAGATGGCAACACTGTTACAACCACAAGGTGCTATAACCAGATGGTAACACTGTTACAACCACAAGTTGCTATAACCAGATGGTAACACTGTTACAACCACAAGGTGCTATAACAGATGGTAACACTGTTACAACCATAAGGTGTTATAACCAGATGGTAACACTGTTACAACCACAAGGTGCTATAACCAGATGGTAACACTGTTACAACCACAAGGTGCTATAACCAGATGGTAACACTGTTACAACCACAGTTGGAAATTGTTCCGTACCACCATCCATATTGGTCCTGTAGGGTAAGTAACATTACAATGCTACCTTATATAATGTTACTTACCCTACATTATTCATCTCATATGCATACGTATATACTGTACTCTATATCATCGACTGCATCCTTATGTAATACATGTATCACTAGCCACTTTAACTATGCCACTTTGTTTACATACTCATCTTATATGTATATACTGCACTCAATACCATCTACTGTATCTTGCCTATGCTGCTCTGTACCATCACTCATTCATATATCCTTATGTACATATTCTTTATTCCCTTACACTGTGTATAAGACAGTAGTTTAGGAATTGTTAGTTAGATTACTTGTTGGTTATTACTGCATTGTCGGAACTAGAAGCACAAGCATTTCACTACACTCGCATTAACATCTGCTAACCATGTGTATGTGACAAATAAAATTTGATTTGATTTTGATTTGATGATTTCCTATCTAAGAGAGTTCAGTGATCACAAACTGTGGTCCTGGAGTGATACATTTCAGTATGTGCAGGACTGTGTTCCATCTCAGCACTAACATGGCCTGAATTATCAAAACAATGCAGATTGATAATTAATGCATATTCTCATTCAGTCATTTCAGCTTAATTTATCCATGTTTCTCATCATTTTACAAAACTATTTCAAGTCAAGAAAGAGATGAAAGAAATATGAAAGAGGACCTGTTCCTGACCATGTACATCTCTCAGTAAATACCACACTGTGCTTCTCTGTCCAGTTTGTGAGGGTTCACAGCTCCACAGATCCAGTGTTAATCTACCAGATGCTGACAGAGCAGTGGGGACTAGCCCCTCCACACCTGGTGGTGGCTCTGGTGGGGGGAGACGAGCTGGCTCAGATGAAACCCTGGCTCAGGGACACCGTGAGGAAAGGACTGGTCAAGGCTGCTCAGAGCACAGGTGGGACACGCGCACACACGCACACACACACCCTGGTGGTGGCTCTGGTGGGGGGAGACGAGCTGGCTCAGATGAAACCCTGGCTCAGGGACACCGTGAGGAAAGGACTGGTCAAGGCTGCTCAGAGCACAGGTGGGACACGCGCACACACGCATACACACATACACACACGCATACACACATACACACACGCATACACACACACGCGCGTGCACACACACGCACACGCATACACACACACGCATACACACATACACACATACACACGCACACGCGCAAGCACACACATACACACGCACACACACACACACACACACACACACACACACACACACACACACACACACACACACACACACACACACACACACACACACACACACACACACACACACACACACACACACACACATTTTTTGTTTTTACGAAGATAATCTTGGGCAGCATTAAATCAGCCAATGGGCCACGTTGAGTTCCCTGCTCTAAAGTGAGCATGTTGGACAAAGTGAGATGATGTCTCTACCTCACAGGTGCCTGGATCCTGACCAACGGGCTTCGCTTCGGCATCACCAAGCACCTGGGCCAGGCTGTCCGTGACCACTCTCTGGCCAGCACCTCCTCTAAGGTCAAGGTGGTGGCCATCGGCATCGCTCCCTGGAACATGATCCACAACAGAGACGCTCTGCTTGCTGCTAAGGTCTCCATACACATCCATGCAGAAGATCATATGAGTTCAGAGTAGATGTTGATTACATTTAACATGTGATTAGACTAGACAACGAGGTCCCAGTAAAACGTCTGTGTGTCTGTGTGTGAGTTGCTGTTACGCGCTCCTCTGAAATCTGTTCTCTGACCGACGTGTCTCCTCCTGCAGCCAGACCAGCCTGCCGTGGTGGAGCCCCAGGACCTGTCCCATGGGGCGGTGTACTCCTGGACTGCAACCACTCCCACTTTGTCCTGGTTGAGGAGGACCCTCAGCGCCCGGGGCCACCAGCGAAATGAGGGTCAAGCTGCTCAAGCATATCTCCCTGCAGCGCACCGGTTATGGAGGTGAACCTACTTCAACTTAAACATACTTACTCTTTTTTAACCTTTATTTAACTAGGCAAGTCAGTTAAGAACAAATTCTTATTTACAATGACTGTCTACCAGGGAGCAGTGGGTTAACTGCCTTGTTCAGGGGCAGACATTTTTTTACCTTGTCAGCTCGGGGATTAGATCCAGCAACCTTTTGGTTACTGGCCCAACACTCCAACCACTAGGCTACCTGCTGGTTACTGGCCCAATGCTCCAACCACTAGGCTACCTGCTGGTTACTGGCCCAACGCTCCAACCACTAGGCTACCTGCTGGTTACTGGCCCAACGCTCCAACCACTAGGCTACCTGCTGGTTACTGGCCCAACGCTCCAACCACTAGGCTACCTGCTGGTTACTGACCCAACGCTCCAACCACTAGGCTACCTGCTGGTTACTAGGCTCCAACCACTAGGCTACCTGCTGGTTACTGGCCCAACGCTCCAACCACTAGGCTACCTGCTGGTTACTGGCCCAACGCTCCAACCACTAGGCTACCTGCCCCCCCCCAAACTTATTTGAAGGTTGTTAATGTTTACTGTGCGTCATATTTGACACAGCACACTTGTATTTCTTCAGGAAGAATGCTTCTTTTTGACTTTAATGAGTGGTTTTAAGGAATCAACCAGGGCCCTTGTTGATATTCTGCATCGCTACAGGTGCAGGCAGCTTTGAGATCCCAGTGCTGTGTCTCCTGGTGCATGGAGAACCTCGGATCCTACAGGTTTGTCACATTTTTGGAAAATATTAGTTTCCCATTAATTCAACTTTTCAGTATAATGTATTAACTTGTCATAAGCATGTATGAACGTGTATACATTTCATATGACGAGGCCTATTATATATTATGTTGCCATAGCAACATTTCAATTGATCCAAAGTGTCTATTTAGTCAGAATCATACTGTAGCTGTGTTACCGTAGTTTCTATATTGCTGCGTGAATTACCAGCACATCATACTGCGTTATACTGTCGCTGTGTTACCGTAGTTTCTATATTGCTGCGTGAATTACCAGCACATCATACTGCGTTATACTGTAGCTGTGTTACCATAGTTTCTATATTGCTGCGTGAATTACCAGCACATCATACTGCGTTATACTGTAGCTGTGTTACCGTAGTTTCTATATTGCTGCGTGAATTACCAGCACATCATACTGCGTTATACTGTAGCTGTGTTACCATAGTTTCTATATTGCTGCGTGAATTACCAGCACATCATACTGCGTTATACTGTAGCTGTGTTACCATAGTTTCTATATTGCTGCGTGAATTACCAGCACATCATACTGCGTTATACTGTAGCTGTGTTACCATAGTTTCTATATTGCTGTGAATTACCAGCACATCATACTGCGTTATACTGTAGCTGTGTTACCATAGTTTCTATATTGCTGCGTGAATTACCAGCACATCATACTGCGTTATACTGTAGCTGTGTTACCATAGTTTCTATATTGCTGCGTGAATACAGCAGGATGTTATACTGTAGCTGTGTTACCATAGTTTCTATATTGCTGCGTGAATTACCAGCACATCATACTGCCTGTAGCTGTGTTACCATAGTTTCTATATTGCTGCGTGAATTACCAGCACATCATACTGGTTATACTGTAGCTGTGTTACCATAGTTTCTATATTGCTGCGTGGCCAGCACATCATGTTATACTGTAGCTGTGTTACCATAGTTTCTATATTGCGCGTGAATTACCAGACATCATACTGCGTTATACTGTAGCTGCTGTTTCTATATTGCTGGACCAGCACATCATACTGGTTATACTGTAGCTGTGTTACCATAGTTTCTATATTGCTGCGTGAATTACCAGCACATCATACTGCGTTATACTGTAGCTGTGTTACCATAGTTTCTATATTGCTGCGTGAATTACCAGCACATCATACTGCGTTATACTGTAGCTGTGTTACCATAGTTTCTATATTGCTGGACCAGCACATCATACTGTGTTATACTGTAGCTGTGTTACCATAGTTACTATATTGCTGTGTGTGCTGTGTGTGCTGTTTGGGTAGCAGAGCTCTGGGTACAGAGGATGTATAAGGGCATAGGGAACGCCATGCCCTGGCTGATACTGGCGGGTCAGAGCTGATGAACCGGGGCTGCTGGGACATGGACAGCGTGCAGGAGCTCCTGCTAGACACCTTTCCCAGCGTGCACCACAGCACTGACATCACTAACTGGACCAAGCTGGTAAGGAGCATAGAGAGAGAGCAGAGCGAGAGAGCAGAGCGAGAGAGCAGAGCGAGAGAGCAGAGAGAGAGAGCAGAGCGAGAGAGCAGAGAGCAGAGAGAGAGCAGAGTGAGAGAGCAGAGTGAGAGAGCAGAGTGAGAGAGCAGAGTGAGAGAGCAGAGAGAGCAGAGCGAGAGAGCAGAGAGAGAGAGCAGAGAGAGAGAGAGCAGAGAGAGAGCAGAGAGAGCAGAGCGAGAGAGCAGAGAGAGAGAGCAGAGCGAGAGAGCAGAGAGAAGCAGAGCGAAAGAGCAGAGAAAGAGAGCAGAGAGAGAGCAGAGAGAGAGAGAGCAGAGAGAGAGAGCAGAGCGAGAGAGCAGAGAGAGAGAGTAGAGAGAGGTTGAATGACTGACTTCCTCCTGATCTTCAGATCCAGAAGATACTGGACAACGGCCACCTCCTGACAGTTCATGACCCCGAGCAGGAGAGCTCTGAGCTGGACACAGTCATCCTCAAAGCTTTGGTCAAAGGTACTGGATGGAATGATTCTACTACGGCTGACAGCACTTACATCAATCCTAAAAAGGGCTTGTATAGAAGCAGATGAAAGATATCCATCAAAAGATCAATACATTTACAATTATGCTCCATATAAAAAGGTTTGAGGAGTTACTGGAAGCCATCCGTCAACATAGAAAATAAATACGCTCATTCTGTTTTTGATGGATATCAACTTTCTTTCTGAACGGGGGTTAACCCATAACCTTTGACCCCTAACATCTCACCTTTGACCCCTAACATCTAACTTTTGACCCCTAACATCTAACCTTTGACCCCTAACATCTAACATTTGCCCTGTGTGTGGCATGCAGCCTGTAAGAGCCAGAGTCAGGAAGCTCAGGACTTCCTGGATGAGCTGAAGTTGGCGGTGGCCTGGAACCGGGTGGACATCGCTAAGAGCCACATCTTCAATGGGGACGTGGAGTGGACGGTGAGAATGAAAGACAGCATGAGATGTCCCTCCTTCATTCATTCTCTCTCTCCTATTGGTCCTGAACTTTGTACTGCTAGTGCTGATTATTGTTAATGTAATATATTTGCTGCCACATCAAGGATCATTAAAAAACGTATCTTACCTTAGTATAATAACGGAATGTAAAAAGCCTATATGCAGCATAAATATTGCTTAGTAAAACAGAATATTGGAATTGTATTGGTAGTTTACTACAAAGTTAGTAATATATAACACTATCTACTGACCCTCGCAGGCAGGTGACCTGGAGGAGGTGATGATGGACGCGCTGGTCAATGATAAGCCCGACTTTGTGCGTCTATTTGTGGACAACGGCGTGTGTCTGGGCGAGTTCCTGACATACGGCCGCCTGCAGGAGCTCTACTGCTCCGTGTCAGAGAAGAGCCTCCTTCATCTCCTCCTCCTGAAGAAGCACCAGGAGAAACAGCTCCTACTGAAGGCTACACGGACCCCTGGACCCCCTCACGACCACCACAAGGCCGAGTCCGGGGACTGGAAGGCCCGCTTCACCCTGCATGAGGTGTCCAAAGTGCTGAAAGACTTCCTGCACGACTCGTGTAAAGGCTTCTATCAGAAGCTGCCCACGGTGGGTACTGGGTAGGCTCTTCCTGAGGTAACGCGGAGTGAGTTTATCACATCATGGATAACAGATAGTTCCTCATGGACCACAGATAGTTCCTCATGAATCACAGATAGTTCCTCATGGACCACAGATAGTTCCTCATGAATCACAGATAGTTCCTCATGGACCACAGATAGTTCCTCATGGATCACAGATAGTTCCTCATGAATCACAGATAGTTCCTCATGGATCACAGATAGTTCCTCATGGATCATGGATCACAGATAGTTCCTCATGGATCACAGATAG
>NW_026277973.1:55000-67500 GCF_023373465.1 Oncorhynchus keta | reverse complement strand
AACTTCAACTGTATGTTTACATTGCCAAAGCAAGTGAAATAGATAATAAACAATAAAAAACAGTAAACATTACACTCACAAAAGCTCTAAAGGAATAGAGACATTTCAAATGTCATAGTATGTCTATATTGTAACGGTTTTCCTTCTCTTCTGACGAGGAGCATGAAGGATCGGACCAATGTGCAGCGTGGTCAGTGTTCATGTTATTTATTAGGAACAGAAACACTAAACAAAATAACAAAGAGAGTGAAATGAAAACGAAACATTCCTGTAAGGTGCAGCAACACAAAACAGGAAACAACTACCCACAACCCATAGTGGGAAAACAGGCTGCCTAAGTATGGTTCTCAATCAGAGACAACCATTGACAGCTGCCTCTGATTGGGAACCATACCAGGCCAAAAGCAGAAATACAAAACATAGAACAAAAACATAGAATGCCCACCCCAACTCACGCCCTGACCAAACTAAAATATAGACATAAAAAAGGAACTAAGGTCAGGGCGTGACATATATACAGTGTTGTAACGATGTGCAAATAGTTAAAGTACAAACAGGAAAATAAATACACATACATATTAAGGGAAAATAAATAAACATAAATATAGGTTGTATTTACGATGGTGTTTGTTCTTCACTGGTTGCCCTTTTCTTGCGGAAACAGGTCACAAATCTCGCTGCTGTGATTGCACACTGTGGTATTTCACCCAATAGATATAGGAGTTTTTCAAATTTGGATTTGTTTTTCAAATTCTTTGTGGGTCTGTGTAACCCGAAGGGAAATATGTGTCTTTAATATGGTCAGACATTTGGCAGGAGGTTAGGAAGTGCAGCTCAGTTTGCACCTAATTTTGTTGGCAGTGTGCAAATCGCCTGTCTTCTCTTGAGAGCCATGTCTTCCTATGGCGTCCTCTCTCAATAGCAAGGCTATGCTCACTGAGTCTGTACATAGTCAAAGCTTTCCTTAAGTTTGGGTCAGTGACAGTGATCAAGTATTCTGCCACTGTGTACTCTCTGTTTAGGGACAAATAGATTTCTAATTTGCTCTGTTTCTTTCCAATGTGTAAAGTAATTATGTTTTTGTTTTCTCATGATTTGGTTGGGTCTAATTGTGTTGCTGTCCTGGGGCTCTGTGGGGTCTGTTTGTGTTTGGGAACAGAGCCCCAGGACCAGCTTGATTAGTGGACTCTTCTCCAGGTTCATCTCTCTGTAGGTGATGGCTTTGTTATGGAAGGTTTGGGAATAGCTCCATTTTAGGTGGTTGTAGAATTTAACGTCTCTTTTCTGGATTTTGATAATTAGTGGGTATCGGCCTAATTCTGCTCTGCATGCATTATTTGGTGTTTTACGTTGTTCACAGAGGATATTTGTGCAGAATTCTGCACGCAGAGTTTCAATTTGGTATTTATCCCATTTTGCAAGTTCTTGGTTGGTGAGCAGACCTCAGACCTCACAACCATAAAGGGCAATGGGTTCTATAGCTGATTCAACTATTTTTTGCCAGATCTAATTGATGTGTCAAATTTTATGTTCCAATTGATGGCGTAGAAGGCCCTTCTTGCCTTGTCTCTCAGATCGTTGTTACCTGTGGTGCTGATGTTTAGGCCAAGGTAGGTATAGTTTTTGTGTGCTCTAGGGCAATGGTGTCTAGATGGAATTTGTATTTGTGTTCCTGACAACTGGACCTTTTTGGAACACCATTATTTTTGTCTTACTGAAATTTACTGTCAGGGCCCAGGTCTGTGCAGAAGATCTAGGTGCTGCTGTAGGCCCTCCTTGGTTGGGGACAGATCTAGGTGCTGCTGTAGGCCCTCCTTGGTTGGGGATAGAAGCACCAGATCATCAGCAAACAGTAGACATTTGACTTCAGATTCTAGTAGGGTGAGGTTGGATGCTGCAGACTGTTCTAGTGCCCTCGCCAATTAAATTATATACACGTTGAAGAGGGTGGGGCTCAAGCTGCATACCTATCTCACCACACGACCCTGTGGAAAGAAGTGTGTTTTTTTTGGACAATTTTAACCTCACACTTGTTATGTTTATACATGGATTTTATAATGTTGTATGTTTTCTCCCCAACACAGCTTTCCATCCATTTGTATAGCAGACCCTCGTGCCAAATTGAGTCAAAAGCCTTTTTGAAATCAACAAATCATGAGAAGACTTTGCCTTTGTTTTGATTTGTTTATTTGTCAATTAGGGTGTGTAGGTTGACTACGTGGTCTGTCGTACGGTCATTTGTTAAAAAGACAATTTGATATTTGCTCAGTATATTGTTTTCACTGAGGAAATGTACAAGTCTGCTGTTAATGATAATGCAGAGGATTTTCCCGAGGTTGCTGTTGACACAAATCCTACTGTAGTTATTGGGGTCAAATTTGTCTCAACTTTTGTGGATTGGGGTGATCAGTCCTTGATTCCAAATATTGTGGAAGATGTCGTAGCTGAGGATGATGTTAAAGAGTTTAGCCAATTGTAATTTGTTGTCTGTATATTTTATCATTTCATTTAGGATACCATCAACACCACAGGGTTTTTAGGTTGGAGGGTTTGAATTTTGTGCTGTCTGTCTCTGTCTCTGTCTCTGTCTCTGTCTCTGTCTCTGTCTCTCTCTCTCTCTCTCTCTGTCTCTGTCTGTCTGTCTCTGTCTGTCTGTCTGTCTGTCTGTCTGTCTGTCTGTCTGTCTGTCTGTCTGTCTGTCTGTCTGTCTGTCTGTCTGTCTGTCTGTCTGTCTGTCTGTCTGTGGTCCAGGGTCCTGAGGCTGTAGCAGCGGCTCTAGCTGGTTGTAAGATCCTGAAAGAGATGTCTGGCCTGGAGTCAGAGGCAGAGTCAGCACGTAGCATGAAGGAGGCCAAGTATGAGCAGTTTGCTCTGGGTGAGAGACACGAGGAGCGTGTAGGCACATGCACCACACATACACACACACACACACACACACACACACACACACACACACACACACACACACACACACACACACACACACACACACACACACACACACACACACACACACACACACACACACACACACACACACACACGCAGCGTCACACTCTGCGATGACATAATGCTCTGGGATCACAAACCATCACTTAGTTGAAATATACCACGAAGACAAAGATGTTCCCTGAAAGTATCTATTTCCTAGGAAATTCTCCAAGGGTTAAAATTCACAGTGAGATCATCACAAGATAAGAATCTATATAACAAACAGACAAAAGCCCAATTTGAATGGTGTGAAGTCTTGGTAAGTGTGTTGAGTCTGGTGTGTGTGTGTGTGTGTGTGTGTGTGTGTGTGTGTGTGTGTGTGTGTGTGTGTTGCCAGATCTGTTTGGGGAGTGCTACTCTAACAGTGAAGACAGGGCCTATGCTCTTCTGGTGAGAAGGACCCGCTGCTGGAATCAATCCACCGTCCTCAACCTGGCAACCGAGGCTGACGCCAAGTGCTTCTTCGCCCACAATGGAGTTCAGGTAGGCCACGGTAACACGTGCAGGCACACATAGACACACTGAAACAGACACGTGACCTCCTTACTTTTCATCTCTGTGTTCCATAAACAAATTATACATTAGATAGATGTGACTGTGTACACAGAGTCCTCTTGGTGTGTCACTGTGTACACAGACAATGTTCACAGAGTCCTCTTGGTGTGTGACTGTGTACACAGACCAATGTTCAGAGTCCTCTTGGTGTGTGACTGTGTACACAGACAATGTACACAGAGTCCTCTTGGTGTGTGACTGTGTACACAGACAATGTTCACAGAGTCCTCTTGGTGTGTGACTGTGTACACAGACAATGTTCACAGAGTCCTCTTGGTGTGTGACTGTGTACACAGACAATGTACACAGAGTCCTCTTGGTGTGTGACTGTGTACACAGACAATGTTCACAGAGTCCTCTTGGTGTGTGACTGTGTACACAGACAATGTTCACAGAGTCCTCTTGGTGTGTGACTGTGTACACAGACACAGAGTCCTCTTGGTGTGTTTGTGGGCACAGATGTGCACAGAGTCTGCTGGTTTCAGTGTTGATAGGTGTGTACACAGACAATGTGCCATCTGCTGGTTTGACTGTTGACACTGTGCCCACTGCTGGTTTCAGAGTTCTTAGGTGTGTGACTGTGCCCTGACAGACAATGTTCACAGGTGTCCTCTTGGTGATGTGACTGCTGGTTTCAGTGTTGATTGGTGTGTGACTGTTACACAGTGATGTGCACAGAGTCCTCTGGTTTCAGTGTGACTGTGTGTGATGTCCCTCTGCTGGTGTGTGACTGTGTTGACTCCTTATGGGGTGACTGTGCCCACAGCTGGTTTCAGTGTTGATAGGTGTGTTTTACTGTGCTGACAATGTTCACCCTCTTGGTGTGTGACTGGTGTGTTTTATTCACAGATGTCCCTCTTGGTTTCAGTGTGACTGTGTGTGTTTTATGGGCTGATGTCCCTCTTGGTGTGTGATGGTGTGTTTATGGGCTGATGTGCCTCTCTGTGGTTTCAGACAATGTTCACAGAGTCCTTTTGGTGTGTGACTTGGTTTTTCCAGCTGGTTTCAGTGTTGAGTCCTCTTTATGTGCTGATGTGCCATCTGACTGGTTTTCAGTGTTGATAGGTGTGTTTTATGGGGTGATGTGCCCTCTGCTGGTTTCAGTGTTGATAGGTGTGTTTTGGGGTGATGTGTACACAGACAATTTCAGTGTTCTTGGTGTGTTTTGTGGGCTGTGTGCCCTCTGCTGGTTTCAGTGTTGACAGAGTGTTTATGGGTGTGATGTGTACTCTGCTGGTTTCATGAGGTGTGTTTTATGGGGTGATGTGCCCTCTGCTGGTTTCACTGTTGATAGGTGTGTTTATGGGGTGATGTGCCCTCTGCTGGTTTCAGTGTTGATAGGTGTGTTTTATGGGCTGATGTGCCCTCTGCTGGTTTCAGTGTTGATAGGTGTGTTTTATGGGGTGATGTGCCCTCTGATGGTTTCAGTGTTGATAGGTGTGTTTTATGGGCTGATGTGCCCTCTGCTGGTTTCAGTGTTGATAGGTGTGTTTTATGGGGTGATGTGCCCTCTGCTGGTTTCAGTGTTGATAGGTGTGTTTTATGGGCTGATGTGCCCTCTGATGGTTTCAGTGTTGATAGGTGTGTTTTATGGGGTGATGTGCCCTCTGCTGGTTTCAGTGTTGATAGGTGTGTTTTATGGGGTGATGTGCCCTCTGCTGGTTTCAGTGTTTATAGGTGTGTTTTATGGGGTGATGTGCCCTCTGCTGGTTTCAGTGTTGATAGGTGTGTTTTATGGGCTGATGTGTCCTCTGATGGTTTCAGTGTTGATAGGTGTGTTTTATGGGGTGATGTGCCCTCTGCTGGTTTCAGTGTTGATAGGTGTGTTTTATGGGGTGATGTGCCCTCTGCTGGTTTCAGTGTTGATAGGTGTGTTTTATGGGGTGATGTGCCCTCTGATGGTTTCAGTGTTGATAGGTGTGTTTTATGGGGTGATGTGCCCTCTGATGGTTTCAGTGTTGATAGGTGTGTTTTATGGGGTGATGTGCCCTCTGCTGGTTTCAGTGTTGATAGGTGTGTTTTATGGGGTGATGTGCCCTCTGCTGGTTTCAGTGTTGATAGGTGTGTTTTATGGGGTGATGTGCCCTCTGATGGTTTCAGTGTTGATAGGTGTGTTTTATGGGGTGATGTGCCCTCTGCTGGTTTCAGTGTTGATAGGTGTGTTTTATGGGGTGATGTGCCCTCTGATGGTTTCAGTGTTGATAGGTGTGTTTTATGATGGTTTCAGTGTTGATAGGTGTGTTTTATGATGGTTTCAGTGTTGATAGGTGTGTTTTATGATGGTTTCAGTGTTGATAGGTGTGTTTTATGGGCTGATGTGCCCTCTGATGGTTTCAGTGTTGATAGGTGGGTTTTATGGGGTGATGTGCCCTCTGATGGTTTCAGTGTTGATAGGTGTGTTTTATGGGGTGATGTGCCCTCTGCTGGTTTCAGTGTTGATAGGTGTGTTTTATGGGGTGATGTGCCCTCTGATGGTTTCAGTGTTGATAGGTGTGTTTTATGGGGTGATGTGCCCTCTGATGGTTTCAGTGTTAATAGGTGTGTTTTATGGGGTGATGTGCCCTCTGATGGTTTCAGTGTTGATAGTGTTGATAGGTGTGTTTTATGGGGTGATGTGCCCTCTGCTGGTTTCAGTGTTGGTGATGTGCCCTCTGCTGGTTTCAGTGTTGATAGGTGTGTTTTATGGGGTGATGTGCCCTCTGCTGGTTTCAGTGTTGATAGGTGTGTTTTATGGGGTGATGTGCCCTCTGATGGTTTCAGTGTTGATAGGTGTGTTTTATGGGGTGATGTGCCCTCTGCTGGTTTCAGTGTTGATAGGTGTGTTTTATGGGTGATGTGCCCTCTGCTGGTTTTGTTGATAGGTGGGTTTATGGGGTGATGTGCCCTCTGCTGGTTTCAGTGTTGATAGGTGTGTTTTATGGGGTGATGTGCCCTCTGCTGGTTTCAGTGTTGATAGGTGTGGGCTGATGTGCCCTCTGCTGGTTTCAGTGTTGATAGGTGTGTTTTATGGGGTGATGTGCCCTCTGCTGGTTTCAGTGTTGATAGGTGTGTTTTATGGGCTGATGTGCCCTCTGCTGGTTTCAGTGTTGATAGGTGTGTTTTATGGGGTGATGTGCCCTCTGCTGGTTTCAGTGTTGATAGGTGTGTTTTATGGCGTGATGTGCCCTCTGATGGTTTCAGTGTTGATAGGTGTGTTTTATGGGGTGATGTGCCCTCTGCTGGTTTCAGTGTTGATAGGTGTGTTTTATGGGGTGATGTGCCCTCTGATGGTTTCAGTGTTAATAGGTGTGTTTTATGGGGTGATGTGCTCTCTGATGGTTTCAGTGTTGATAGGTGTGTTTTATAAGCTGATGTGCCCTCTGCTGGTTTCAGTGTTGATAGGTGTGTTTTATGGGGTGATGTGCCCTCTGCTGGTTTCAGTGTTGATAGGTGTGTTTTATGGGGTGATGTGCCCTCTGATGGTTTCAGTGTTGATAGGTGTGTTTTATGGGGTGATGTGCCCTCTGCTGGTTTCAGTGTTGATAGGTGTGTTTTATGGGCTGATGTGCCCTCTGCTGGTTTCAGTGTTGATAGGTGTGTTTTATGGGGTGATGTGCCCTCTGATGTTTTCAGTGTTGATAGGTGTGTTTTATGGGGTGATGTGCCATCTGCTGGTTTCAGTGTTGATAGGTGTGTTTTATGGGGTGATGTGCCCTCTGATGGTTTCAGTGTTGATAGGTGTGTTTTATGGGGTGATGTGCCCTCTGATGGTTTCAGTGTTGATAGGTGTGTTTTATGGGGTGATGTGCCCTCTGATGGTTTCAGTGTTGATAGGTGTGTTTTATGGGGTGATGTGCCCTCTGCTGGTTTCAGTGTTGATAGGTGTGTTTTATGGGGTGATGTGCCCTCTGCTGGTTTCAGTGTTGATAGGTGTGTTTTATGGGGTGATGTGCCCTCTGCTGGTTTCAGTGTTGATAGGTGTGTTTTATGGGGTGATGTGCCCTCTGATGGTTTCAGTGTTGATAGGTGTGTTTTATGGGGTGATGTGCCCTCTGCTGGTTTCAGTGTTGATAGGTGTGTTTTATGGGGTGATGTGCCCTCTGCTGGTTTCAGTGTTGATAGGTGGGTTTTATGGGGTGATGTGCCCTCTGCTGGTTTCAGTGTTGATAGGTGTGTTTTATGGGGTGATGTGCCCTCTGCTGGTTTCAGTGTTGATAGGTGTGTTTTATGGGCTGATGTGCCCTCTGCTGGTTTCAGTGTTGATAGGTGTGTTTTATGGGGTGATGTGCCCTCTGCTGGTTTCAGTGTTGATAGGTGTGTTTTATGGGCTGATGTGCCCTCTGCTGGTTTCAGTGTTGATAGGTGTGTTTTATGGGGTGATGTGCCCTCTGCTGGTTTCAGTGTTGATAGGTGTGTTTTATGGGGTGATGTGCCCTCTGATGGTTTCAGTGTTGATAGGTGTGTTTTATGGGGTGATGTGCCCTCTGCTGGTTTCAGTGTTGATAGGTGTGTTTTATGGGGTGATGTGCCCTCTGATGGTTTCAGTGTTAATAGGTGTGTTTTATGGGGTGATGTGCTCTCTGATGGTTTCAGTGTTGATAGGTGTGTTTTATAAGCTGATGTGCCCTCTGCTGGTTTCAGTGTTGATAGGTGTGTTTTATGGGGTGATGTGCCCTCTGCTGGTTTCAGTGTTGATAGGTGTGTTTTATGGGGTGATGTGCCCTCTGCTGGTTTCAGTGTTGATAGGTGGGTTTTATGGGGTGATGTGCCCTCTGATGGTTTCAGTGTTGATAGGTGTGTTTTATGGGGTGATGTGCCCTCTGCTGGTTTCAGTGTTGATAGGTGTGTTTTATGGGCTGATGTGCCCTCTGCTGGTTTCAGTGTTGATAGGTGTGTTTTATGGGGTGATGTGCCCTCTGATGTTTTCAGTGTTGATAGGTGTGTTTTATGGGGTGATGTGCCCTCTGATGGTTTCAGTGTTGATAGGTGTGTTTTATGGGGTGATGTGCCCTCTGCTGGTTTCAGTGTTGATAGGTGTGTTTTATGGGGTGATGTGCCCTCTGATGGTTTCTGTGTTGATAGGTGTGTTTTATGGGGTGATGTGCCCTCTGCTGGTTTCAGTGTTGATAGGTGTGTTTTATGGGGTGATGTGTCCTCTGCTGGTTTCAGTGTTGATAGGTGTGTTTTATGGGCTGATGTGCCCTCTGATGGTTTCAGTGTTGATAGGTGTGTTTTATGGGGTGATGTGCCCTCTGATGGTTTCAGTGTTGATAGGTGTGTTTTATGGGGTGATGTGCCCTCTGCTGGTTTCAGTGTTGATAGGTGTGTTTTATGGGCTGATGTGCCCTCTGCTGGTTTCAGTGTTGATAGGTGTGTTTTATGGGGTGATGTGCCCTCTGATGGTTTCAGTGTTGATAGGTGTGTTTTATGGGGTGATGTGCCCTCTGATGGTTTCAGTGTTGATAGGTGTGTTTTATGGGGTGATGTGCCCTCTGATGGTTTCAGTGTTGATAGGTGTGTTTTATGGGGTGATGTGCCCTCTGATGGTTTCAGTGTTGATAGGTGTGTTTTATGGGGTGATGTGCCCTCTGATGGTTTCAGTGTTGATAGGTGTGTTTTATGGGGTGATGTGCCCTCTGATGGTTTCAGTGTTGATAGGTGTGTTTTATGGGGTGATGTGCCCTCTGCTGGTTTCAGTGTTGATAGGTGTGTTTTATGGGGTGATGTGCCCTCTGCTGGTTTCAGTGTTGATAGGTGTGTTTTATGGGGTGATGTGCCCGCTGCTGGTTTCAGTGTTGATAGGTGTGTTTTATGGGGTGATGTGCCCTCTGATGGTTTCAGTGTTGATAGGTGTGTTTTATGATGGTTTCAGTGTTGATAGGTGTGTTTTATGATGGTTTCAGTGTTGATAGGTGTGTTTTATGGGGTGATGTGCCCTCTGCTGGTTTCAGTGTTGATAGGTGTGTTTTATGGGGTGATGTGCCCTCTGCTGGTTTCAGTGTTGATAGGTGTGTTTTATGGGCTGATGTGCCCTCTGCTGGTTTCAGTGTTGATAGGTGTGTTTTATGGGCTGATGTGCCATCTGATGGTTTCTGTGTGTTCTACACTTTTACAGTAGTAAAAGTGTAGTAAAACAATTCACAACATCCTCTTAGATTACGGCTGAACTACCTCTTTTAACCTCCCCAAGAGACTAAACTGTACTCGCCTCACTTGAAAAAAATATATATGTTAAACATGCAATACAATTAGTATGACCTATGTAATATAATTAGTATGACCTATGTAATACAATTAGTATGACCTATGTAATACAATTAGTATGACCTATGTAATACAATTAGTATGACCTATGTAATACAATTAGTATGACCTATGTAATACAATTAGTATGATCTAATTAATACAATTAGTATGACCTATGTAATACAATTAGTATGATCTAATTAATACAATTAGTATGACCTATGCAATACAATTAGTATGATCTATGTAATACAATTAGTATGACCTATGTAATACAATTAGTATGACCTATGTAATACAATTAGTATGACCTATGTAATACAATTAGTATGACCTATGTAATACAATTAGTATGACCTATGTAATATAATTAGTATGACCTATGTAATACAATTAGTATGACCTATGTAATACAATTAGTATGACCTATGTAATATAATTAGTATGGCCTATGTAATATAATTAGTATGACCTATGTAATACAATTAGTATGACCTATGTAATATAATTAGTATGACCTATGTAATACAATTAGTATGGCCTATGTAATATAATTAGTATGACCTATGTAATACAATTAGTATGACCTATGTAATACAATTAGTATGACCTATGCAATACAATTAGTATGGCCTATGTAATATAATTAGTATGGCCTATGTAATATAATTAGTATGACCTATGTAATATAATTAGTATGACCTATGTAATACAATTAGTATGACCTATGTAATATAATTAGTATGGCCTATGTAATATAATTAGTATGACCTATGTAATATAATTAGTATGACCTATGTAATATAATTAGTATGGCCTATGTAATATAATTAGTATGACCTATGTAATATAATTAGTATGGCCTATGTAATATAATTAGTATGGCCTATGTAATATAATTAGTATGGCCTATGTAATATAATTAGTATGACCTATGTAATATAATTAGTATGGCCTATGTAATATAATTAGTATGGCCTATGTAATATAATTAGTATGGCCTATGTAATATAATTAGTATGACCTATGTAATATAATTAGTATGACCTATGTAATATAATTAGTATGGCCTATGTAATATAATTAGTATGGCCTATGTAATATAATTAGTATGGCCTATGTAATATAATTAGTATGACCTATGTAATATAATTAGTATGACCTATGTAATATAATTAGTATGGCCTATGTAATATAATTAGTATGACCTATGTGTAATGAGTTTCCTCCTCTTCTTCCGAAGAGGAGAGGCGAAACGGATCAGAGGACCAATACGCGGCGTGGTAATTTTCCATGGTACTTTTTAATGCTTTAAGGTACATGAACAAACTAACAAAACAAGAAATGTGAAAACTCAAATTACAGTCCTATCTGGTGCACACACAGAGACAGGAAACAATCACCCACAAACACACAGTGAAACCCAGGCCACCTAAGTATGATTCTCAATCAGAGACAACTAATGACACCTGCCTCTGATTGAGAACCATACTAGGCCGAAACATAGAAATTCCCAAAACCTAGACAAACAAACATAGACTGCCCACCCAACTCACGCCCCTGACCATACTAACTAAACACAAAACACAGAAAATAAAGGTCAGAACGTGACAGTACCCCCAAAGGTGCGGACTCCGGCCGCAAAACCTTGACCTATAGGGGAGGGTCTGGGTGGGCGTCTGTCCGCGGTGGCGGTTCTGGCGCGGGGACGCGGACCCCACTTCACCCTTGTCTTTGTCCGCCTTATTTTCCGCCTCCGTGGCTTTCTCACCATGGCAACCCCTCTCAATGACCCCACTGGACAGAGGGGCAGCTCGGGACAGAGGGGCAGAAGCTCTGGACAGAGGGTCAGGGGCTCTGGCGCCTCTGGGCTGAGGGGCTCTGGCGCCTGGGCTGAGGGGCTCTGGCGCCTCTGGGCTGAGGGGCTCTGGCGCCTCTGGGCTGAGGGCTCTGGCGCCTCTGGGCTGAGGGGCTCTGGCGCCTCTGGGCTGAGGGGCTCTGGCGCCTCTGGGCTGAGGGGCTCCGGCAGCGGCGCCGGATGGGCGGGACGCTCCGGCAGCGCGCGCGGACAGGCGGGAGCACCTGCAGAGAGGAGACAGAGAGACAGCCTGGTGCGTGGAGCTGCTACAGGAGGCAGCGGCGCCGGACAGGCGGGACGCTCCAGCAGCGGTGCCGGACAGGCGGGAGGCTCCGGCAGCGGCGCCCGGACAGGCGGGAGGCTCCGGCAGTGGCGCCGGACAGGCGGGAGGCTCCGGCAGTGGCGCCCGGACAGGCGGGAGGCTCCGGCAGCGGCGCCGGACAGGCGGGAGGCTCCGGACAGGCGGGAGGCTCCGGCAGCGGCGCCGGACAGGCGGGACGCTCCGGCAGCGGCGCCCGGACAGGCGGGAGCACCTGCAGAGAGGAGACAGAGAGACAGCCTGGTGCGTGGAGCTGCTACAGGAGGCAGCGGCGCCGGACAGGCGGGACGCTCCAGCAGCGGCGCCGGACAGGCGGGACGCTCCGGCAGCGGCGCCAGACAGGCGGGACGCTCCGGCAGCGGCGCCAGACAGGCGGGACGCTCCGGCAGCGGCGCCGGACAGGCGGGAGGCTCCGGCAGCAGCGCCGGACAGGCGGGAGGCTCCGGCAGTGGCGCCGGACAGGCGGGAGGCTCCGGCAGCGGCGCCGGACAGGCGGGAGGCTCCGGCAGCGGCGCCGGACAGGCGGGAGGCTCCGGCAGCGGCGCCGGACAG
>NW_026277973.1:0-50000 GCF_023373465.1 Oncorhynchus keta | reverse complement strand
AGGAAACTGACACATGTAGGAGAGGTAATAAACAGGTGAACAGAGCAGGGAACTGACACATGTAGGAGAGGTAATAAACAGGTGATGACACATGTGAGTAATAAACAGGTGAACAGAGCAGGGAACTGACACATGTAGGAGAGGTAATAAACAGATCAGAGAGGAAATAAACAGGTGATGAATGAGGAGAGGTACAGGTGAACAGAGCAGGGAACTGACACATATAGGAGGAGGAAATAAACAGGTGATGAATGAGTAGGAGAGGTAATAAACAGGTGAACAGAGCAGGGAACTGACAAATATAGAGGAGGAAATAAACAGGTGATGACACATGTGAGTAATAAACAGGTGATCAGAGCAGGGAACTGACACATGTAGGAGAGGAAATAAACAGGTGATGAATGAGTCCAGGTGAACAGAGCAGGGAACTGACAAATATAGAGGAGGAAATAAACAGGTGATGACAGGTGAACAGAGCAGGGAACTGACAAATATAGAGGAGGAAATAAACAGGTGATGAGTGAGTCCAGGTGAACAGAGCAGGGAACTGACAAATATAGAGGAGGAAATAAACAGGTGATGAATGAGTCCAGGTGATCAGAGCAGGGAACTGACACATATAGGAGAGGTAATAAACAGGTGATCAGAGCAGGGAACTGACAAAATAAACAGGTAGAGGAGAACTGACAAATAAAAACAGGTGAACAGAGCAGGAACTGACACATGTAGAGTGAATAAACAGGTGAACAGAGCAGGAACTGACACATGTAGGAGAGGAAATAAACAGGTGATCAGAGAGGGAACTGACACATGTAGGAGAGGTAATAAACAGGTGAACAGAGCAGGGAACTGACAATAATAGGTGAACAGAGAGGAACTGATAAGAGGTAATAAACAGGTGATCAGAGCAGGGAACTGACACATGTAGGAGAGGTAATAAACAGGTGAACAGAGCAGGGAACTGACACATGTAGGAGAGGTAATAAACAGGTGAACAGAGCAGGGAACTGACAAATATAGAGGAGGAAATAAACAGGTGATGAATGAGCAGGTGAACAGACAAACTGACACATAGAGGAGGAAATAAACAGGTGATGAGTGAGTCCAGGTGAACAGAGCAGGGAACTGACAAATATAGAGGAGGAAATAAACAGGTGAACAGAGGTGAACAGGGAACTGACACATGTAGGAGAGGAAATAAACAGGTGATGAATGAGTCCAGGTGAACAGAGCAGGGAACTGACACATATAGAGGAGGAAATAAACAGGTGATGAATGAGTCCAGGTGAACAGAGCAGGGAACTGACACATATAGAGGAGGAAATAAACAGGTGATGAGTGAGTCCAGGTGATCAGAGCAGGGAACTGACACATATAGAGGAGGAAATAAACAGGTGATGAGTGAGTCCAGGTGGGTCCAATATCACTGGGGGGGGGGCAGACGTGACAGTAGCAACGTAAAATGTTAAGCTAAACAGAGCTATTTGCCCAGCAAAATAGCTATCTTTTAGTAATGTTGAAACATAGAATAGAGCTAGCTAGCTTGGTCTCAAATATACCAGTAAATCAGCTCCCACTTTCTTTATCAAAACATTTAGTTTTATAAGCCATATAAACTTAACCATTGGAATGGACAGTTCTGTTTCCCTGGGGCAGAAACGTAAAATGTTAAATTATATGTAGTTTAGCTGAGCAGGGTACTACTTCCTACTAAGGTTGGATTATATCATCGATTTAGCTAGCAAGCTTGGTCAAACATCTGCCAGTAGGTCAGTTAACATTTTGTTTTATTAAAGGTTTAGTTGAATAAGCTATATAAACAATTGTTCTGCCCTAAACCAATCAGATGATTTATGCCCTTAGAACAAAGTTGACGACACTTCATGTCACCCTGCCTTTTAGCAGCCTTGTGAGCCAGTCTGGTAATACGAGGCTAGAATCTTTGTGGACTGTTGAAGAATACTGTATATAAAAAAATCCCATTTTCAATGTGTTGTATGGTGTTCCAGAGACTCGGGGGGTCCTCCTGGTGGCGTGGAGGGCCAGAGCAGCGCCGCCGTGTGGTGGCGTTTCCTGCTGCGTCGCTGGCGTCGCTTCTGGAGTGCCCCGGTCACTGTGTTCCTAGGCAACGTCATCATGTACTTTGCCTTCCTCATCCTGTTCACCTACGTGCTCCTGCTGGACTTTCGTCCTCCGCCCCCCGCGGGCCCTGGGGCCCCTGAGATCATGCTCTACTTCTGGGTCTTCACCCTGGTGCTGGAGGAGCTGAGACAGGTATGTTGACGTCACGGGCTGGATCTGAACTCTGGTCTCCCACGAGAGAAACCAACGTCTTAATTGTTAGACCGAGAGGAAATATCCTTGTAGGCCTGAGGGAGACACTGGCAGAGCTGAGGCCTGAGGGTGACACTGGCAGAGCTGATGCCTGAGGGAGACACTGGCAGAGCTGAGGCCTGAGGGTGACACTGGCAGAGCTGATGCCTGAGGGAGACACTGGCAGAGCTGAGGCCTGAGGGTGACACTGGCAGAGCTGATGCCTGAGGGAGACACTGGCAGAGCTGAGGCCTGAGGGTGACACTGGCAGAGCTGATGCCTGAGGGAGACACTGGCAGAGCTGATGCCTGAGGGAGACACTGGCAGAGCTGAGGCCTGAGGGTGACACTGGCAGAGCTGAGGCCTGAGGGTGACACTGGCAGAGCTGATGCCTGAGGGTGACACTGGCAGAGCTGAGGCCTGAGGGTGACACTGGCAGAGCTGAGGCCTGAGGGAGACACTGGCAGAGCTGATGCCTGAGGGAGACACTGGCAGAGCTGAGGCCTGAGGGAGACACTGGCAGAGCTGAGGCCTGAGGGAGACACTGGCAGAGCTGAGGCCTGAGGGTGACACTGGCAGAGCTGAGGCCTGAGGGAGACACTGGCAGAGCTGAGGCCTGAGGGTGACACTGGCAGAGCTGAGGCCTGAGGGTGACACTGGCAGAGCTGAGGCCTGAGGGAGACACTGGCAGAGCTGATGCCTGAGGGAGACACTGGCAGAGCTGAGGCCTGAGGGAGACACTGGCAGAGCTGAGGCCTGAGGGAGACACTGGCAGAGCTGAGGCCTGAGGGTGACACTGGCAGAGCTGAGGCCTGAGGGAGACACTGGCAGAGCTGAGGCCTGAGGGTGACACTGGCAGAGCTGAGGCCTGAGGGAGACACTGGCAGAGCTGAGGCCTGAGGGAGACACTGGCAGAGCTGAGGCCTGAGGGTGACACTGGCAGAGCTGAGGCCTGAGGGAGACACTGGCAGAGCTGAGGCCTGAGGGTGACACTGGCAGAGCTGAGGCCTGAGGGAGACCTGGCCCAGACTCATGCCTGATCATCATGACATCACTTCCCATGGGGTTTTGAGCTGTCAACTAACCTGAGACAATGTGAAAATAAAATGACAAAACACCATGTCATTGGATTTAGGTTAAAAGTTCAAACATTTTTCACCTCATTTTTTGGTTGAAATGACACTGGCAGAGTTGATTCAACCAGTTTTTCCCCAGTGGGCTGATGCCAGTGGAGACACTGGCATCTCAGGCAAGAGGTGTCACTACAGACCTGGTTCCTGGTCTGACACTGCATCTCAGTGCAAGAGGTGACACTGGCAGACCCTGGTTCCAGTGGCCTAACTCATGTCATCTTAGTCATTGACATCACTTCCCCTGGTTTGAGCTGTCAAGGCACTGCATCTTCAATGTGAAAATAAAATGACAAAATCACCATGACCCTGGTTTAGTTAAAAGTTCAAACCACCTCATCTTTTGTTGTTGAAATGAGGTGTTGATTCACCACAGACCCTGGTTCAGTGGTCTAAGGCACTGCATCTCAGTGCAAGAGGTGTCACTACAGTCCCTGGTTTGAATC
Source organism: Oncorhynchus keta (assembly GCF_023373465.1). Lineage (NCBI taxonomy): Eukaryota > Metazoa > Chordata > Actinopteri > Salmoniformes > Salmonidae > Oncorhynchus > Oncorhynchus keta. The sequence continues at coordinate 46,111 of NW_026277973.1, read as the reverse complement.
CAGGCTGTATCACATCCGGCTGTGATTGGCAGTCCCATAGGGTGGCGCACAATTGTCCCAGCGTCGTCTGGGTTAGGGTTTGGCCCGGGGGTAGGACGTCATTGTAAATAATAATTTGTTCTTAACTGACTTGTCCAGTTAAATAAAGGTTCCATAACACAATATCTGTGTCTGAAATGGCACCTTATTCCCTCCATACTGAACTACTTTCAACAAGGGCCCTGTTCAAAACACTACGTTTATTACAATTTATTTTACCTTTATTTTACTAGGCAAGTCAGTTAAGAACAAATTCTTATTTTCAATGACGGCCTAGGAACCTTCCGGTTACTAGGCCAACGCTCTAACCACTAGGCTACCCTGCCGCCCTATTCCGTAGTGGACTAAGGAATGGAGTTCCATTTCAGTGCTTCTCAACTCTGTTCCTCAGGTACTCAGCTGTTGATAAGTTGCATCCGGTGTGCGGCTGGACAGAATATGTGCAGCGTTGAGGATACTCCAGGATTGTTGTTGAGGATACATTTATTTTTAGCCTGGGGGGGAAATTTGACATAAATTACTCAAATAACCTCGAAAATATACATAACTAGAATTATACTGCTAATTGTGATGTTCTAACAGAGTGAACTAACGCTTTATTGACCTGGGTGATGCAGAGTTTCTTCACAGACGAAGACATGAGCATCCTGAAGAAATTCAAGCTGTACGTGGAGGACAACTGGAACAAGTGTGACATGGTGGCCATCTCACTCTTCGTTATCGGTGTGTCCTGCAGGTGAGCAGAGTCCTTCCTCTCTTACATCCAGTTTCCTCTCTTGCAAACAACAAAGTTACATCTATATGCAGATGATACAGTTATATATTCATGTGCTCCTTCTCTGGTTCAGGCTGTTGAAGAGCTCCACACTGCTTTTCAGTCACTGCAGGCCTCACTTTATGTTGTCAAACTGGCCTTGAATATACAACAAAAAAACTAGATTCATGACCTTTACCAGAGCTAGAACTCTGCCAGAGAAGGTTGGCATTGTCACATCTGGTGGCTTAGCCATTGAAAAAGTATCATCCTACAAATACCTAGATATTTGGTTGGATGACAAGTTGTCCTTTAAAGTTCATGTGGATAATCTTGTGACAAAGCTTAAATTGAAATGGGGTTTTTCTTTTCGTAATAAGGCTTCCCGCTTATGGCTAGAAAGACGCTTGTTCAGGCCACTTTTCTCTCTGTAATTGATTATGGTGACTTGTTGTATTTGCATACAGCCTCCTCTGTCCTACAGAGACTGGACTGGACTCTGTTTATCATGCAGCCTCCTCTGTCTTACAGAGACTGGACTCTGTTTATCATACAGCCTCCTCTGTCTTACAGAGACTGGACTCTGTTTATCATACAGCCTCCTCTGTCTTACAGAGACTGGACTCTGTTTATCATGCAGCCTCCTCTGTCCTACAGAGACTGGACTCTGTTTATCATGCAGCCTCCTCTGTCTTACAGAGACCGGACTCTGTTTATCATGCAGCCTCCTCTGTCCTACAGAGACTGGACTCTGTTTATCATGCAGCCTCCTCTGTCTTACAGAGACCGGACTCTGTTTATCATACAGCCTCCTCTGTCCTACAGAGACTGGACTCTGTTTATCATGCAGCCTCCTCTGTCCTACAGAGACTGGACTCTGTTTATCATACAGCCTCCTCTGTCCTACAGAGACTGGACTCTGTTTATCATACAGCCTCCTCTGTCTTACAGAGACTGGACTCTGTTTATCATGCAGCCTCCTCTGTCCTACAGAGACTGGACTCTGTTTATCATGCAGCCTCCTCTGTCTTACAGAGACTGGACTCTGTTTATCATACAGCCTCCTCTGTCTTACAGAGACTGGACTCTGTTTATCATACAGCCTCCTCTGTCCTACAGAGACTGGACTCTGTTTATCATACAGCCTCCTCTGTCTTACAGAGACTGGACTCTGTTTATCATGCAGCCTCTTCTGTCTTCTGTCTTACAGAGACTGGACTCTGTTTATCTTACAGAGACTGGACTCTGTTTATTACAGAGACTGGACTCTGCAGTCCTCCTCTGTCTTACAGAGACTGGACTCTGTTTATCATGTCAGCTGGACTCTGTTTATCATACAGCCTCCTCTGTCTTACAGAGACTGGACTCTGTTTATCATACTCCTCTGTCCTGGACTCTGTTTACAGAGACTGGACTCTGTTTATCATACAGCCTCCTCTGTCTTACAGAGACTGGACTCTGTTTATCATACAGCCTCCTCTGTCTTACAGAGACTGGACTCTGTTTATCATGCAGCCTCCTCTGTCTTACAGAGACTGGACTCTGTTTATCATGCAGCCTCTTCTGTCTTACAGAGACTGGACTCTGTTTATCATGCAGCCTCCTCTGTCTTACAGAGACTGGACTCTGTTTATCATGCAGCCTCCTCTGTCTTACAGAGACTGGACTCTGTTTATCATGCAGCCTCCTCTGTCTTACAGAGACTGGACTCTGTTTATCATGCAGCCTCCTCTGTCTTACAGAGACTGGACTCTGTTTATCATGCAGCCTCTTCTGTCTTACAGAGACTGGACTCTGTTTATCATGCAGCCTCCTCTGTCTTACAGAGACTGGACTCTGTTTATCATGCAGCCTCCTCTGTCTTACAGAGACTGGACTCTGTTTATCATGCAGCCTCCTCTGTCTTACAGAGACTGGACTCTGTTTATCATGCAGCCTCCTCTGTCTTACAGAGACTCTGTTTATCATGCAGCCTCCTCTGTCTTACAGAGACTGGACTCTGTTTATCATGCAGCCTCCTCTGTCTTACAGAGACTGGACTCTGTTTATCATGCAGCCTCCTCTGTCTTACAGAGACTGGACTCTGTTTATCATGCAGCCTCCTCTGTCTTACAGAGACTGGACTCTGTTTATCATGCATCCTTGTGCTTTACTACAAATGCCAAGTCACTCACCCACCATTACACCTTGTACCAAATGGTAGATTGGACCTCCCTTTATATGCACAGAAAGATACATTTGTATGTGTTCATCTACAAAGCCCTTTTGGGTAAACTCCCTCTTTACCTCTGTAGTCTGGTCTCCTTCACCACCAGCAGTGACCATACCCGGTCTGCTAGGTGGTTGCTACTCAAAGTCCCCAGGACATTCACAGTATTAGACAAGATTTACTGTGTGAAGTGACATTGGTTGTGACATTAACTCCGTACAGCTGGGGTATTCAAATCTGACCCTACGAGGTCCGGGGACTACTGCTGCTTTGGTATTCTACCTGATAATTCATTGTATCCACCTGGTGTCCCAGGTCTTAATCAGTTCCTGATTAGGGGGAGGAGATTTTTAAACAATGTACAAAAATCTGTGGAACTGGCTTCGAGGTCCAGATTTGAATTTAAGGGCCATAGTTGAATACAGGTCTAATATAGGATGTAATTCTGACAGGATGATGAAAGACACGTATGAGGCGGGACGAACGGTTCTGGCGCTGGACTTCATGGTGTTCACACTGCGTCTCATCCACATCTTCGCCATCCACAAGCAGCTGGGGCCCAAGATCATCATTGTGGAGAGGATGGTAATGTAGAGAACTGTTTAAAAGACAAACATGTATGACAAATGTACCAGGTTTATGACCCATAAATACAACGTAGCCCCACTAAAACACATTTTGATGTATTTGTGTATCAGGGTTGAGGTCAGTTCCATTTCAATTATAGTCAATTCAGAAAGTAAACCAAAAATGTTTTTTAAACAAACATTTGTCATTGATTATTATTATTTTCCATTGTATTTGTAATTCCAGTGTACTTCCTGAATTGACTGTAATTGACCCCAACCCTGTTGTGTATAAATGGAATTGTGGTTCTAAGCGTACTTTATAACCTGGTACATTTGTAGTGTCAGAGGAGGATTACAGGTGATGTTTGTACTCTGTTCTTCCTGACAGATGAAGGATGTGTTCTTCTTCCTGTTCTTCCTGAGTGTGTGGCTCATAGCGTACGGCGTGGCTACTCAGGCCCTTCTCCACCCCAACGACCCGCGCCTAGACTGGGTGTTTCGCAGGGTCCTGTATCGACCCTACCTGCACATCTTTGGCCAGATCCCATTGGAGGAGATTGACGGTGAGATAGAATGTTTTCTGTTTTTCTAGCAATGCCTCTGCTCTGTTATAGTCATGTACATGTAGTTCACATGTAGTTCACATGTAGGTCAGTTTACATGTAGTTTACATGTAGTTCACATGTAGGTCAGTTTACATGTAGTTTACATGTAGTTCACATGTAGGTCAGTTTACATGTAGTTTACATGTAGTTCACATGTAGGTCAGTTTACATGTAGTTTACATGTTGTTCAGTTTACATGTAGTTCACATGTAGGTCAGTTTACATGTAGTTCACATGTAGGTCAGTTTACATGTAGTTCACATGTTGTTCAGTTTACATGTAGTTCACATGTAGGTCAGTTTACATGTAGTTTACATGTTGTTCAGTTTACATGTAGTTCACATGTAGGTCAGTTCACATGTAGTTTACATGTTGTTCAGTTCACATGTAGTTCACATGTAGGTCAGTTTACATGTAGTTCACATTAGGTCAGTTTACATGTAGTTCACATGTAGGTCAGTTTACATGTAGTTTACATGTTGTTCAGTTCACATGTAGTTCACATGTAGGTCAGTTTACATGTAGTTCACATGTAGGTCAGTTTACATGTAGTTCACATGTTGTTCAGTTTACATGTAGTTCACATGTAGGTCAGTTTACATGTAGTTCACATGTAGGTCAGTTTACATGTAGTTCACATGTTGTTCAGTTTACATGTAGTTCACATGTAGGTCAGTTTACATGTAGTTTACATGTTGTTCAGTTTACATGTAGTTCACATGTAGGTCAGTTCACATGTAGTTTACATGTTGTTCAGTTCACATGTAGTTCACATGTAGGTCAGTTTACATGTAGGTCAGTTTACATGTAGTTTACATGTTGTTCAGTTTACATGTAGTTTACATGTAGGTCAGTTTACATGTAGTTTACATGCTGTTCAGTTTACATGTAGTTCACATGTAGGTCAGTTTACATGTAGTTTACATGTAGGTCAGTTTACATGTAGTTCACATGTAGGTCAGTTTACATGTAGTTTACATGTTGTTCAGTTTACATGTACATCACAGGAGGTTGGTAGCACCTTAATTAGGGAGGACAGGCTCATGGTCATGTTTGGAACGGAGTGGAATGGTATCACATCCATCAAACACATGGTTTATATGGGTCCATATTCTCCATTCCAGCCATTATCATGAGCCATTCTCCCCTCAGCAGCCTCCACTGGTGCACATGTAGTTTACATCTAGTTCCGTTTACATTTAGTTTACATGTAGTTTACATCTAGTTCCGTTTACATTTAGTTTACATGTAGTTTACATCTAGTTCCGTTTACATTTAGTTTACATGTAGTTTACATCTAGTTTACATGTTTACATTTAGTTTACATCTAGTTCCGTTTACATTTAGTTTACATGTAGTTTACATCTAGTTCCGTTTACATTTAGTTTACATGTAGTTTACATGTAGTTCCGTTTACATGTAGTCAGTTTACATGTAGTTCACATGTGGTCATTTTACATGGAGTCAGTTTACATGTAGTCAGTTTACATGTAGTCAGTTTACACTTAGTTTACACTTAGTTTACATGTAGTCAGTTTACATGCAGTTTACACTTAGTTTACATGTAGTCAGTTTACACTTAGTTTACACTTGGTTTACATGTAGTCAGTTTACATGTAGTTTACACTTTGTTTACATGTAGTCAGTTTACATGTAGTTTACACTTCGTTTACATGTAGTCAGTTTACACTTAGTTTACACGTAGTTTACATGTAGTCAGTTTACATGTAGTTTACACTTAGTTTACATGTAGTCAGTTTACATGTAGTTTTCAAGGTGTTCAGTTTCCTTCAGTGGTACATCTTGTTGTCATTCACTACATATCTTGAATTGTTAGTGAATATAAGAGCATTGGTGTAAACACAGTATTTCAGCATGCTTGACCACACTGCTGGGGCACTGCTCAGCGGGCGACCTCAGCGGGCGACCTCAGCGGGCGACCTCAGCGGGCGACCTCAGGGGGCGACCTCAGGGGGCGACCTCAGCTGGCGACCTCAGGGGGCGACCTCAGGGGGCGACCTCAGCGGGCGACCTCAGGGGGCGACCTCAGGGACGACCTCAGTGGGCGACCTCAGCGGGCGACCTGCATCTGTGTTACGCAGTGCATTTTCTTGTTCTTAAAGGCAAATATCTGTGAACAACTGATAGTGAAGAACTATCTAATGTTATCTTCCCAGTGGCACGGATGCCCGAGACCAACTGTACCACGGTGATAGAGGAGATCATCATGGGAACTCTGCCCCCTTGTCCCAACATCTACGCCAACTGGCTGGTCATCCTACTGCTGGTCATCTTCTTACTGGTTACCAACGTTCTGCTGCTCAACCTCCTCATCGCCATGTTCAGGTCAGACTCAACGCACACGCTACTCTGCAGCTCAGTTGGTAGAACATGGGGCTTGACGACTACAGGACAGTGGGTTAAATTCTCGGGAAACCACCCGTATGTAAAATGAAAACATCTGCTAAATGGCAAATATGTACACGGTCAGACATAACACACACACGTGTTAGTTACTCAGCCCACAGTCATCACCCAGGAAAGAATAGTTTACTCTGATGAGGGAGACTCCAAAAACATGTCCCAATTCAATGATCATGTGCTGCAAGAACAAATCAAATGTATTTATAAAGCCCTTCGTACATCAGCTGATATCTCAAAGTGCCGTACAGAAACCCAGCCTAAAACCCCAAACAGCAAGCAATGCAGAGCTTTTAATGGCTGACAAGAAGAGTCTGGCCTGAACTGTGACTGTCTCACACAACCATCTGATAGGATTATTATTAATAATAATAATGATTAAGGTGGTATATATCACAGACATACACAATTCAACTGTCTCTCTACCTTTTGGATTAATACAGAAAAAAGATCAATACTTACTCACATGTATCTCATTGATAGGTGACAATTGTCTGTTAATTGAATGATTAGAATATTCCGCCCTGAAACATATAATTGTATGGAATTGATTAGAATGTATGAAATCATAATCAATAAATGTGTAGTTCTAGTCAGAATTAGGGTAAAATCAATATGCCTTTATGGTATTTTAAACACAGACTGTCTGAGCTTGGTGCCGACCTGACTAGAGATTTGGGAGAGAACGGGGAGTACGTCTCAAGGACAAGGTCACGATCTCTGTCGGCTGGGTAGTGAGACAGACAGTGTGTGCGGAGCAGGACATGTGTGTGTGTATGGTTGTGTGTATAGTTGTGTGTATGTGTGGGCGTGAGAAGTCAGTATAAAATGAATTGATTTGTATTCTTGACTTTAGAACGTTCCCGTGAATAAACCTTTTTGACTATTTAGCTGGGCCTCCGTCTGTTTCATTCCACCAGGATCTTACACATTCTGGTTTACAGACTGAGTAATATAATTACATTGGGTGATGTATCTGGAGAACATAATTCTCCTAACACTCATGCAGTGTGTTCTCCCTGTGATCTTTCCTCCACCTGCGTGCCTACAGCTACACATTCCAGGTGGTGCAGGGCAACACAGACATCTTCTGGAAGTTCCAGAGGTACAACCTGATCGTGGAGTACCACAGCCGGCCCGCCTTGGCCCCGCCCTTCATCATCATCAGTCACTGTTCCCAGCTCCTCCTCAGCCTGGTCAAGAGTCCTGAGCCCAAACTGGAGCAATTAGGTAAGGCCAGAAACATACGTATTTTACATTGCATACATACGGACATGTATAGTTATGTAGGTACATAATTACACACAGGCATTCACACATTCATACACAGTACATGTGTTTGTATACCTTGTCGGTTGCAGCAGCCCTACTGCACATCGTAGTGTGAACATACACAATGCAATTCAGTTTAATATGAAACATAACACACATGGACAGTATAGGTCCTTACACCGTGGTGTTGGTGATAGTATATAGATACTAACAGAGTGGTGTTGATGATAGTATATAGATACTAACAGAGTGGTGTTGGTACTAGTATATAGATACTAACAGAGTGGTGTTGGTACTAGTATATCGATACTAACAGAGTGGTGTTGGTGATAGTATATAGATACTAACAGAGTGGTGTTGGTGATAGTATATAGATACTAACAGAGTGGTGTTGGTGATAGTATATAGATACTAACAGAGTGGTGTTGGTGATAGTATATAGATACTAACAGAGTGGTGTTGGTGATAGTATATAGATACTAACAGAGTGGTGTTGGTGATAGTACATAGATACTAACAGAGTGGTGTTGGTGATAGTATATAGATACTAACAGAGTGGTGTTGGTGTTGTGTGTTCAGAGAGGGAGCTGCCTGCAGGTCTGGACCAGAGGTTGATGACCTGGGAGACAGTACAGAAGGAGAACTATCTGGCCAAACTGGAACGGCAGCATCTGGAGAGCAGTGAGGAGAGACTGAAGAGCACCTCTTCCAAGTAACTCTTTGACAATGCTTTGTTTTGTAAATGGTATAGATCCATTTCCACCACGTTGTGTGTGCTGTATATTTGTAATTCTTATGAACTACCTTTAATATGTTATCATATATGTCTTTGATATTCATTGTGTTTTTCAAATATTTTTCTTTGTGACAAAAGGGTTCAGAGCTTATTGAAGATTGTTGGAGGATTCAAGGAGCAAGAGAAGCGAATGTCATCCATGGAAGCTCAGGTACAAAAATAGAGACATTGATTTATTATGCCTGGCATAATGGAACCAATAGAGTAGTCCCAAAAGTGGAAACTCAGACGGACAACACTAGTGATGGTACATGTGTGTGTATTATCAAGGTGTGTAAAGGTGTGCCTCTGTCTGTCCCACCCCCAGGTGAAGTACTGTGGGGAGGTGCTGTCCTGGATCGCTGAGTGCTTTTCCCAGAGTACACTCAAGTGTGAGAGAGAGGCCCCCAGAGTTCCATGTGAGTGATGATGCTAATGATGATCATGATGATGCTAGTGATGATACTAGTGATGATGCTAGTGATGATGATCATGATGATCATGATGATGCTAATGATGATGCTAGTGAGAATACTAGTGATGATGATACTAGTGATGATTCTTGTGACGATGATCATGATGATACCAGTGATGATACCAGTGATGATGCTAGTGATGATGCTAGTGATGATGCTAATGATGATCATGATGGTACTAGTGATGATGATAATGATGATCATGATGATACTAGTGATGATGATAGTGATGATGCTAGTGAGGATACTAGTGATGATGATACTACTGATGATACTAGTGATGATACTAGTGATGAAACTAGTGATGATAGTAGTGATGATACTAGTGATGATACTAGTGATGATGCTAGTGATGATGATACTAGTGATGATACTAGTGATGATGCTAGTGATGATGATACTACTGATGATACTAGTGATGATACTAGTGATGAAACTAGTGATATATGCCATTTACTAGTGATGATAGTAGTGATGATACTAGTGATGATGCTAGTGATGATGATACTAGTGATGATGCTAGTAATGATACTAGTGATGATGCTAGTGAGAATACTAGGGATGATGCTAGTGATGATGATCATGATAATACTAGTGATGACACTTCTAATGATACTAGAGATGATACTAGTGATGATACTAGTGATGATGCTAGTGATTATGCTAGTGATTATGCTAGTGATGATACTAGTGATGATGCTAGTGATGATGCTAGCGATTATGATCATGATAGTGATGATCCTATTGTTGATGCTATTGATGATGCTAGTGTCGTGTCTTTGGCTATGCCGGATTAATTGCTAAGACATGCTATTCTATAATATAATTTCTCCGTAATTAATATCACCTGATTGAGCTAATCATGTAAATGTAATTAACTAGAGAGTCAGGCACCACAAAATAATATTTATAGAGCTGTTATCTTCCGAATAAACTCTTAAAGATCTAGTAATATTTTTCATCAATAGCAGTCAATATCAATCGTCATCTTACTTCAGTCTCATAATCTGAAAGTTGTAAATTCTTGCTTATCTGCAAGAACCCTGGCTAACAATTTGAATCAGCCATACAAAATTGGGTTTAATTATGTATTTACTAAATACCTAACCAATCACACAGAACTACATATACAAATAATTAATTATAACTGGATAATTATTTGCGTCATAAAGGAAAACGTCCTAGCGGGTCGGAACAGATATGACAGCTTGTAACACAAAGGAAAAGGGGCTGGGTTGAGTGAAAGAGCGGGAAGACAGGAACAAAGGCGAAACTGTATTTACTATAGCATAGCATCTTATGCATTCTAAATTACCACCCATTTGGAAAAGGAAAATGCAATAAATATTTACTCTGAGCTGTGCTTCAGTAGGTTGGTGGTAGATGGAAGACCTTGTTGCCAAACCGAGTCCTCTGTCCTTTGAAGAATGTCTCTGGTGGTCACTTGGATAAGTTGTAGTAACATTGTTGTGTGGTAGATGGGATACTCTGTCTGTTCCTTCCTAACCTGCGTTTGCAGCTGCGGTCGCTAACTCAACGGCTAGGAGGTATCAATTCTGTTGTGAATAAGAGTTCAAAGTTCATACCATTCTCAACCAAAGCTCATGCTGATGTTGGCTTCGTTCTGTAGTTTTATCTGAACCATTCTGATGTAGGATCGTCATCCTACCTCATTGTAACAGGAAGTTATGTTGTCGTCAAGGCTTTATATAGGAAGGGAGAGGAGGGTGTGTTTGAAAAGTTTTATAGCCCTTGTCCATTCACAGGGGAGGGCCACTGATTGAGCAGCCCTATCTTATGAAAATCCAAATCTCACATTTTAGAAGCTAAAATCACATTTCCTCCCATCATAAATAATTTCATATTCAAACATTTAAATGTTTTAAACTCTGATGTGTAGACTTTCCACTGTAGAGTTTATGTCATCTTATCATTGAGAATGTCTCAGATGACAACCGAACTGACATCATATTCATTAAGTACCCCCGCATATGTTCAATTGTTCGGATTACCAGAATATAGTTCATTTCCCCCCACATTCTGACGTTCCCAGAATCTCTATGTTAACCAAGTTTTTTTTAAATGCAACCTCAGTTGGTTAGAGAGAGGAAAAAGGGGGGAAGGGGTATTTATGACTGTCATAAACCTAACCCCCAGGCCAACGTCATGACACTAGTGATGATACTAGTGAGGAGGCTAGTGAGGATACTAGTAATGATGCTAGGGATGATACTAGTGAGGATACTAGTAAAATGCTAGTGATGATGATCATGATGATACTAGTGATGGTGCTAATGATGGTACTAGTGATGATGCTAGTGATGATGATACTAGTGATGATGCTAGAGATGCTACTAGTAATGATTCTAGTGATGATACTAGTGATGATACTAGTGATGCCACTAGTGATGATGATAGTGGTGACACTAGTGATGATGATAGTTTTGATACTAGTGATGATACTCGTGGTGATGTAGGGATGCTACTAGTGATGATACTAGTGATGATCATGATCATACTAGAGGTTTTTTACAACAATATACTGTAGATGATAGTGGTGATGTAGGGATGCTACTAGTGATGATACTAGTGATGATGTAGGGATGATACTAGTGATGATAGTGGTGATGTAGGGATGCTACTAGTGATGATACTAGTGATGATGTAGTGATGATAGTGGTGATGTAGGGATGCTACTAGTGATGATGTAGTGATGCCACTAGTGATGATGTAGTTTTGATACTAGTGATGATACTCGTGATGTAGGGATGCTACTAGTGATGATCATGATAATACTAGAGGTTTTTTTACAACAATATACTGTAGATGATAGTGGTGATGTAGGGATGCTACTAGTGATGATACGAGTGATGATACTAGTGATGATAGTGATGATGTAGTGATGATACTAGTGATGATACTCGTGGTGATAGTGGTGATGTAGGGATGATACTAGTGATGATACTAGTGATGATCATGATCATACTAGAGGTTTTTTACAACAATATACCGTAGATGCTAGTGGTTACAATGACTGGTGATAAAGTCAATTCATAGTATAGAAGGTGTGAACTTGTGATTTGTTGCTGTTGTTAACCTAGTGGTTATCAGTGATTTACAGGTATGAAGCATTGTTGACAAAGTGGATGTGTGTTCTGGGTGGGTTGTACAGAGAGGAACTGTCTGTTTAAAGCAGCATAGTCTAAATGTCAATCTTTCTTATAGCTGTCAAGGCTACTGGTGTCACAGCTGTGAAGGCCGGCGCTTCCAGAGATCCCCCTCAGAATGTGTCAGACAAGGAGGTCGAGCCAGAGAGGACAGAGGCTAAACTAGGTCCCTCAGGATACGGAGCCAACAAGAGGTTTCCTTACATCGACCAATAACATCCACATCAAAAGTAGTGTTTTTGGAATGTGAATCCCAGCCTGGAAATCGAAGCACTAATTTTCTAAATGTTTTTAGTTTTCTAGTTGAGACGTGATTGAATCTGAATCCCAAGTGCCTTATTAAAATGAACAGCCTTGATCCAAATGTGTCTGACTGTGATTTGTGATGTACCCATGTTTCTACTCAAGAGGGCCACCACCAAATACATTAACAAATATCTCAGTACCAATAATAATTTACAAGTGACAAATACAATTTAATTTGGATTTATTGTTAAGACCCTTTGCAACCACTTATTTAAAGGAGACAAAGGAACGGATGTTTTTTTCTTCTCTAGAAAAAACATATATTTTCCCCCAATAATTGTTCTTTTTTTTAAACATTTATTCATTTATTTTTTTACCCCGTTTTCTCCCCAATTTTGTGGTGTCCAATTGTTTAGTAGCTATTATCTTGTCTCATCGCTACAACTCCCGTATGGGCTCGGGAGAGACGAAGGTTGAAAGTCATGCGTCCTCCGATACACAACCCAACCAAGCCGCACTGCTTCTTAACACAGCGCCATCCAACCCGGAAGCCAGCCGCACCAATGTGTCGGAGGAAACACCGTGCACCTGGCAACCGTATATAGCCATGTTAGTTTCTACTTCCGGTATATATCCATGTTAGTTTCTACTTCCTGTATATAGCATGTTAGTTTCTACTCCCTGTATATAGCCATGTTAGTTTCTACTTCCTGTATATAGCCATGTTAGTTTCTATCCCCTGTATATAGCCATGTTAGTTTCTACTTCCTGTATATAGCCATGTTAGTTTCTACTTCCTGTATATAGCCATGTTAGTTTCTACTTCCTGTATATAGCCATGTTAGTTTCTACTTCCTGTATATAGCCATGTTAGTTTCTACCCCCGTATATAGCCATGTTAGTTTCTACTTCCTGTATATAGCCATGTTAGTTTGTACTCCCTGTATATAACCATGTTAGTTTCTACCCCCTGTATATAGCCATGTTAGTTTCTACTCCCTGTATATAGCCATGTTAGTTTCTACCCCCTGTATATAGCCATATTAGTTTCTACCCCCTGTATATAACCATGTTAGTTTCTACCCCCTGTATATAACCATGTTAGTTTCTACCCCCTGTATATAGCCATATTAGTTTCTACTCCCTGTATATAACCATGTTAGTTTCTACCCCCTGTATATAGCCATATTAGTTTCTACCCCCTGTATATAACCATGTTAGTTTCTACCCCCTGTATATAGCCATATTAGTTTCTACTCCCTGTATATAACCATGTTAGTTTCTACCCCCTGTATATAGCCATGTTATTTTCTACTTCCTGTATATAGCCATGTTAGTTTCTACTTCCTGTATATAGCCATGTTAGTTTCTACTTCCTGTATATAGCCATGTTAGTTTCTACTTCCTGTATATAGCCATGTTAGTTTCTACCCCCGTATATAGCCATGTTAGTTTCTACTTCCTGTATATAGCCATGTTAGTTTGTACTCCCTGTATATAACCATGTTAGTTTCTACCCCCTGTATATAGCCATGTTAGTTTCTACTCCCTGTATATAGCCATGTTAGTTTCTACCCCCTGTATATAGCCATATTAGTTTCTACCCCCTGTATATAACCATGTTAGTTTCTACCCCTGTATATAACCATGTTAGTTTCTACCCCCTGTATATAGCCATATTAGTTTCTACTCCCTGTATATAACCATGTTAGTTTCTACCCCCTGTATATAGCCATATTAGTTTCTACCCCCTGTATATAACCATGTTAGTTTCTACCCCCTGTATATAGCCATATTAGTTTCTACTCCCTGTATATAACCATGTTAGTTTCTACCCCCTGTATATAGCCATGTTATTTTCTACTTCCTGTATATAGCCATGTTAGTTTCTACTTCCTGTATATAGCCATATTAGTTTCTACTTCCTGTATATAACCATGTTAGTTTCTACTCCCTGTATATAGCCATGTTAGTTTCTACTTCCTGTATATAGCCATGTTAGTTTCTACTTCCTGTATATAGCCATGTTAGTTTCTACTTCCTGTATATAGCCATGTTAGTTTCTACTCCCTGTATATAGCCATGTTAGTTTCTACCCCCGTATATAGCCATGTTAGTTTCTACTTCCTGTATATAGCCATGTTAGTTTGTACTCCCTGTATATAGCCATGTTAGTTTCTACTTCCTGTAAATAGCCATGTTAGTTTCTACCCCCTGTATATAACCATGTTAGTTTCTACCCCCTGTATATAGCCATGTTAGTTTCTACTCCCTGTATATAGCCATGTTAGTTTCTACTCCCTGTATATAGCCATGTTAGTTTCTACTTCCTGTATATAACCATGTTAGTTTCTGCTTCCTGTATATAACCATGTTAGTTTCTACTTCCTGTATATAGCCATATTAGTTTCTACTTCCTGTATATAGCCATATTAGTTTCTACTTCCTGTATATAACCATGTTAGTTTCTACTCCCTGTATATAGCCATGTTAGTTTCTACTCCCTGTATATAGCCATGTTAGTTTCTACTCCCTGTATATAGCCATGTTAGTTTCTACTTCCTGTATATAACCATGTTAGTTTCTACTTCCTGTATATAGCCATATTAGTTTCTACTTCCTGTATATAGCCATATTAGTTTCTACTTCCTGTATATAGCCATGTTAGTTTCTACTTCCTGTATATAGCCATATTAGTTTCTACTTCCTGTATATAGTCATATTAGTTTCTACTTCCTGTATATAGCCATGTTATTGTTTTCTCATTATTGTTATTTGTTATTCACCGTATATCTATTCCTCATGTTGCTATTTCTATTTAATCCTTTAACTCTGCAGTGTTGGTAAAGGACCAGTCAGGAAGCATTTCACTCTTAGTCTACATCTGTTGTTTACAAAGCATGTGACAAATACACTTTTATTTGGTTAGTGCATTGCAACTCAGTACGAATCTCGTTTGCTAGATTTATTTATTTAACTAGGCAAGTCAGTTAAGAACAAATTCTTATTTACAATGACGGCCTACCAAAAGGCCTCCTGTGGTGACGGGTGCTGTGATTAAAAATACTAAATATAGAACAAAACAAACATGACAAGAGAGACAACACTACATAAGACAACAACAGCACGGCAGCAACACATTATGACAACACAGCACAGTAGCAACACAATATGACAACACAGCATGGTAGCAACACAATATGACAACACAGCATGGTAGCAACACAATATGACAACACAGCATGGTAGCAACACAATATGACAACACAGCATGGTAGCAACACAATATGACAACACAGCACGGTAGCAACACAATATGACAACACAGCATGGTAGCAACACAATATGACAACACAGCATGGTAGCAACACAATATGACAACACAGCATGGTAGCAACACAATATGACAACACAGCATGGTAGCAACACAATATGACAACACAGCATGGTAGCAACACAATATGACAACACAGCATGGTAGCAACACAATATGACAACACAGCATGGTAGCAACACAATATGACAACACAGCACGGTAGCAACACAATATGACAACACAGCACGGTAGCAACACAATATGACAACACAGCATGGTAGCAACACAATATGACAACACAGCATGGTAGCAACACAATATGACAACACAGCATGGTAGCAACACAATATGACAACACAGCATGGTAGCAACACAATATGACAACACAGCATGGTAGCAACACAATATGACAACACAGCATGGTAGCAACACAATATGACAACACAGCACAGTAGCAACACAATATGACAACACAGCATGGTAGCAACACAATATGACAACACAGCATGGTAGCAACACAATATGACAACACAGCATGGTAGCAACACAATATGACAACACAGCACGGTAGCAACACAATATGACAACACAGCATGGTAGCAACACAATATGACAACACAGCATGGTAGCAACACAATATGACAACACAGCATGGTAGCAACACAATATGACAACACAGCATGGTAGCAACACAATATGACAACACAGCATGGTAGCAACACAATATGACAACACAGCATGGTAGCAACACAATATGACAACACAGCATGGTAGCAACACAATATGACAACACAGCATGGTAGCAACACAATATGACAACACAGCATGGTAGCAACACAATATGACAACACAGCATGGTAGCAACACAATATGACAACACAGCATGGTAGCCACACAATATGACAACACAGCATGGTAGCAACACAATATGACAACACAGCATGGTAGCAACACAATATGACAACACAGCATGGTAGCAACACAATATGACAACACAGCATGGTAGCAACACAGCATGGTAGCAACACAAATTGACAACATGGTAGCAACACAACATGGCAGCATCACAACATGGTAGCAGCACAAAACATGATAGAAACATTATTGGGCACAGACAAGAAGGTAGAGACAACCATACATCACGCAAGTGTCCATGTTGTTGGACATTCATTCCTTCTCAGAGAAAGCCACCCATAGATCCTGCTACAGCCTAGCATACAGCCTAACATACAGCAGGACAACATACAGGACCTTCAGAAAGTATTCACACCCCGTGACTTTTTCCACATTTTGTTGTCTTACAGCCTGAATTTAAAATGGATTCAAATTAGATTTTTTTGTCACTGGCCTTCACACAATAATGTCAAAGTGGGATTTACATACAAGATACATGCGTCGTTCCTAACTGAGCTGCTGCAGAGGAAGGAAACCACTCAGAGATTTCACCATGAGGCCAAAGTGGGATTACATACAAGATACATGCGTCGTTCCTAACTGAGCTGCTGCAGAGGAAGGAAACCACTCAGAGATTTCACCATGAGGCCAAAGTGGGATTACATACAAGATATATGCGTGGTTTCTAACTCAGCTGCTGCAGAGGAAGGAAACCACTCAGAGATTTCACCATGAGGCCAATGGTGACTTTAAAACAGTTACAGAGTTTAATGGCTGTGATAGGAGAACACTGAGGATGGATCAACAACATTGTAGTTACTCCACAATACTAACCTAAATGACAGAGTGAAAAGAAGGAAGACTGTATAGAATATAAAAATATTCCAAAACATGCATCCTGTTTGCAACACGGCACTAATGTCATACTGCAACATGTGGCAAAGCAAAACAACACAGGCATATATGTCCACACAAATATATTCAACTTATTCCACAAGAAACAATGAAAAGTCCAGTGGGATTGAACGTATGAGAGTAAGTCATCCATTCTGGTGAGTGAGGATGTCTCCATAGCTCCATAGCCTCATCCAACTGTAGCGACTGTATGATGTGGTACGGTCAACATCCATTCTGGTGAGTGAGGATGTCTCCATAGCTCCATAGCCTCATCCAACTGTAGCGACTGTATGATGTGGTACGGTCAACATCCATTCTGGTGAGTGAGGATGTCTCCATAGCTCCATAGCCTCATCCAACTGTAGCGACTGTATGATGTGGTACGGTCAACATCCATTCTGGTGAGTGAGGATGTCTCCATAGCTCCATAGCCTCATCCAACTGTAGCGACTGTATGATGCGGTACGGTCAACATCCATTCTGGTGAGTGAGGATGTCTCCATAGCTCCATAGCCTCATCCAACTGTAGCGACTGTATGATGTGGTACGGTCAACATCCATTCTGGTGAGTGAGGATGTCTCCATAGCTCCATAGCCTCATCCAACTGTAGCGACTGTATGATGTGGTACGGTCAACATCCATTCTGGTGAGTGAGGATGTCTCCATAGCTCCATAGCCTCATCCAACTGTAGCGACTGTATGATGTGGTACGGTCAACATCCATTCTGGTGAGTGAGGATGTCTCCATAGCTCCATAGCCTCATCCAACTGTAGCGACTGTATGATGCGGTACGGTCAACATCCATTCTGGTGAGTGAGGATGTCTCCATAGCTCCATAGCCTCATCCAACTGTAGCGACTGTATGATGTGGTACGGTCAACATCCATTCTGGTGAGTGAGGATGTCTCCATAGCTCCATAGCCTCATCCAACTGTAGCGACTGTATGATGTGGTACGGTCAACATCCATTCTGGTGAGTGAGGATGTCTCCATAGCTCCATAGCCTCATCCAACTGTAGCGACTGTATGATGTGGTACGGTCAACATCCATTCTGGTGAGTGAGGATGTCTCCATAGCTCCATAGCCTCATCCAACTGTAGCGACTGTATGATGTGGTACGGTCAACATCCATTCTGGTGAGTGAGGATGTCTCCATAGCTCCATAGCCTCATCCAACTGTAGCGACTGTATGATGTGGTACGGTCAACATCCATTCTGGTGAGTGAGGATGTCTCCATAGCTCCATAGCCTCATCCAACTGTAGCGACTGTATGATGTGGTACGGTCAACATCCATTCTGGTGAGTGAGGATGTCTCCATAGCTCCATAGCCTCATCCAACTGTAGCGACTGTATGATGTGGTACGGTCAACATCCATTCTGGTGAGTGAGGATGTCTCCATAGCTCCATAGCCTCATCCAACTGTAGCGACTGTATGATGTGGTACGGTCAACATCCATTCTGGTGAGTGAGGATGTCTCCATAGCTCCATAGCCTCATCCAACTGTAGCGACTGTATGATGTGGTACGGTCAACATCCATTCTGGTGAGTGAGGATGTCTCCATAGCTCCATAGCCTCATCCAACTGTAGCGACTGTATGATGCGGTACGGTCAACATCCATTCTGGTGAGTGAGGATGTCTCCATAGCTCCATAGCCTCATCCAACTGTAGCGACTGTATGATGTGGTACGGTCAACATCCATTCTGGTGAGTGAGGATGTCTCCATAGCTCCATAGCCTCATCCAACTGTAGCGACTGTATGATGTGGTACGGTCAACATCCATTCTGGTGAGTGAGGATGTCTCCATAGCTCCATAGCCTCATCCAACTGTAGCGACTGTATGATGTGGTACGGTCAACATCCATTCTGGTGAGTGAGGATGTCTCCATAGCTCCATAGCCTCATCCAACTGTAGCGACTGTATGATGTGGTACGGTCAACATCCATTCTGGTGAGTGAGGATGTCTCCATAGCTCCATAGCCTCATCAGCTATCCATCAACATGATTTAGCTTTCAGCCTTTTTGCAGATGTCTTCAATACTATTGTGGATAATCATGCTCCCTTCAAAAACATGAAGGGTTAAAGGTAGATGGAATGCCTGGTACACTCCAGAATGATCAGAAGTCATTTATAAAAGAGACGATGCTTGGGTCAAGACCAGGAACACAGGCTCAGGCCCGGCAAACTTTAAGCAACTGAGGAACTATTGTGCAAGACAAATCAGCAAGGCTAAATGGAATTATGTAACTGCTCTTTGGGATTGTAATGGGAACCCGGGTATATTCTGAAAAACTGTCAAATCCTGATTTTGGGACCTGTTCTATTCACTATTTACATTAACACCATTGGTCAATCTGTTAACTTCATTTAAATGTGGATGATACTATTATATACACTATTGCCCAGACTAGTTTTTAAAATTTAACTAGGCAAGTCAGTTCAGAACAAATTCGTATTTACAGTGGTTTAGCTGCCTTGTTCAAGGGCAGAACAACAGATTTTTACCTTGTCAGCTCAGGGATTCGATCTGGAAACCTTCCAGTTACTAGTCCAACGCTCTAACCACTAGGCTACCTGCTGGTTACTAGTCCAACGCTCTAACCACTAGGCTACCTGCTGGTTACTAGTCCAACACTCTAACCACTAGGCTACCTGCTGGTTACTAGTCCAACGCTCTAACCACTAGACTACCTGCTGGTTACTAGTCCAACGCTCTAACCACTAGGCTACCTGCTGGTTACTAGTCCAACACTCTGACCACTAGGCTACCTGCTGGTTACTAGTCCAACGCTCTGACCACCTGCCGTCCCTATTGATCTGGCTGTGTCAAAACTAGTCCGATTTTATAGCTATGTAGGAATCCCTTGCCGATTTCAAACTTGTGCCTAATATGGACAAAACTAAATACATGTTTTTAAACTCTCGTAAGAACGTTTCAGATGAACTACATGTTCACTCATTAGATGGTTCTCCAATGGAACGTGTTCCAGCATATAAATAATAAGGCCTTTGGATTGATGTGGATTTGGCGTTTTAAAAAAGACAGATGAGCTGGTTAAGAAGCTAAGACTTAAAGCGGTCTTCTTTTCTACAGAACACGATGGTGCCTTTCTCTCAGCAGTAGGAAGCAGATCATTCAGTCAACCTTTTCATCTGTTCTTGATTATGGTGATTATTTATCCAAATGCAGTTGCTACTAGTCTTAAAGCTATGGATTCCATCTACGACGTTGCCCTTCGTTGTTTTGGGCAACAGATTTGATACTCATCACAACACTGCATCCTGTATCAAAAGGTTGGCTGGACTTTGCTAAAGACCCGTAGGTCTCTACATTACTCCCTTTTTGTTTACAAGGCCCTGCTTCATAAACTTCCGTCTTATCCGACTTTGCTTTTGAAGTATAGACACCCGAGTTGCCTAACCCGTTAACTCGACGTTCCTAGGGTCTCCACCGAACTAGGTAAATCTGGTTTTAGCTTAAGTGCACCACATTGCCCCAAAAAATATAAATACATTTCATTTTGTTGTTCTGGTGCTGTTTGAGGCAATTTAATTGTATTGATTGGAGTCTTACTTGTGGAGGAATGTAACTTTTTCTGAATGATTTGTTTTAATAGTGCTTAACATGACTGTGTTTTGTATTGTAATATGTTGGGTATATTTATATTGTATTATACAGGGCACATCTGGAAAAGAAACATAGGCCTCAATTTCTTCCCTGTTAAAATAAAAGGTTAAAAAAGGTGCATGATTAGCCCATATTGCTGTCCTGCCTGAGCATTTCCAAATGTAACAAGTACATTTGGGTGTCAGGAAAATGTATGGAGTCAAATGTACATTCTTTTCTTTAGAAATGTAGTGGAGTAAAAGTTGTCAAAAATATAAATAGTAAAGTACAGATACCACCAAAAGAAAAACACAAGTAGTACTAAAGTACTTTACACCACTGTGTATACCAACTCATTCATATGTCACTGCTTATTGTTTGTCCTAACGCACAGCCATTGTTCAGGAAATCTCTTCTCCAGAAGACGTCTTCATGCACAGCTCTTTGGTCTGGGAAGATGTGGCATATCTTAAGACCAGGTTAGGACCGTTGCCCCATCTTCCCTGTATGATCCTCCAACCAGAAGACCAGGTTAGGACGTTGCCCCATCTTCCCTGTATGATCCTCCAACCAGAAGACCAGGTTAGGACGTTGCCCCATCTTCCCTGTATGATCCTCCAACCAGAAGACCAGGTTAGGACGTTGCCCCATCTTCCCTGTATGATCCTCCAACCAGAAGATGTCTTAAGACCAGGTTAGGAACGTTGCCCCATCTTCCCTGTATTATCCTCCAACCAGAAGACCAGGTTAGGACCGTTGCCCCATCTTCCCTGTATGATCCTCCAACCAGAAGACCAGGTTAGGACTGTTGCCCCATCTTCCCTGTATGATCCTCCAACCAGAAGACCAGGTTAGGACCGTTGCCCCATCTTCCCTGTATGATCCTCCAACCAGAAGATGTCTTAAGACCAGGTTAGGACCGTTTCCCCATCTTCCCTGTATTATCCTCCAACCAGAAGACCAGGTTAGGACGTTGCCCCATCTTCCCTGTATGATCCTCCAACCAGAAGATGTCTTAAGACCAGGTTAGGACCGTTGCCCCATCTTCCCTGTATGATCCTCCAACCAGAAGACCAGGTTAGGACCGTTGCCCCATCTTCCCTGTATGATCCTCCAACCAGAAGACCAGGTTAGGACGTTGCCTCATCTTCCCTGTATGATCCTCCAACCAGAAGACCAGGTTAGGACCGTTGCCCCATCTTCCCTGTATGATCCTCCAACCAGAAGATGTCTTAAGACCAGGTTAGGACGTTGCCCCCATCTTCCCTGTATGATCCTCCAACCAGAAGACCAGGTTAGGACGTTGCCCCATCTTCCCTGTATGATCCTCCAACCAGAAGATGTCTTAAGACCAGGTTAGGACCGTTTCCCCATCTTCCCTGTATGATCCTCCAACCAGAAGACCAGGTTAGGACGTTGCCCCATCTTCCCTGTATGATCCTCCAACCAGAAGACCAGGTTAGGACCGTTGCCCCATCTTCCCTGTATGATCCTCCAACCAGAAGACCAGGTTAGGACGTTGCCCCATCTTCCCTGTATGATCCTCCAACCAGAAGACCAGGTTAGGACGTTGCCTCATCTTCCCTGTATGATCCTCCAACCAGAAGACCAGGTTAGGAACGTTGCCCCATCTTCCCTGTATGATCCTCCAACCAGAAGACCAGGTTAGGACCGTTGCCCCATCTTCCCTGTATGATCCTCCAACCAGAAGACCAGGTTAGGACGTTGCCCCATCTTCCCTGTATGATCCTTCAACCAGAAAATGTCTTAAGACCAGGTTAGGACCGTTGCCCCATCTTCCCTGTATGATCCTCCAACCAGAAGACCAGGTCAGGACGTTGCCCCATCTTCCTGTATGATCCTCCAACCAGAAGATGTCTTAAGACCAGGTTAGGACGTTGCCCCATCTTCCCTGTATGATCCTCCAACCAGAAGATGTCTTAAGACCAGGTTAGGACGTTGCCCCATCTTCCCTGTATTAACCTCCAACCAGAAGACCAGGTTAGGACCGTTGCCCCATCTTCCCTGTATGATCCTCCAACCAGAAGACCAGGTTAGGACGTTGCCCCATCTTCCCTGTATGATCCTCCAACCAGAAGACAAGGTTAGGACCGTTGCCCCATCTTCCCTGTATGATCCTCCAACCAGAAGACCAGGAAATGCCAGTGATCCTACCTCTAGTCATCCAGTATGTACAATAAGTTGATAGGTAGTTCTGCGTCTGGTCATCTCCTGCCTACAGATGGTCCTGCCCCAGCCCTCGCTCTGTTTTGTAGAAAATGCTTAAAGGGATCCATTTGATTGAGTCTCTCTCTGTCCCCTAATCCCTAATCTCCAACAGAAATACACTTCTAGTAACATCTTATTTGAATTGGCTTCTTTAATGCCAACATAAAGTTGTCATAAACATGACTTTGAGCTTGACATAAATATCATAAACTGTAATAACATGTTATGATAATTAACGAGACTCTGTCGTTCTCCACTACAAAAGCTGTCACAAAGAACGATGCACTGAAACCAAAGTCATGTTTATTACAACCTAATGTAGGCACCATAAGACATTTTGAAATCCCAGTAGCCTGCGACACATTGCTGGATCAGTGATGGAACACAGAGCTTGGGACTTTCGTTCTGTCTGCAAATAGATGATTGTGAGATCAGCTTTAAAGTTCTGAACCCTCATTGGTTTAAATGGTGTCAGCCATTTTTTTTTTTATCTTGTATTCTTTTGAACTTAACATGAATTGGGATATTTAGAGGAATATATAGGCAGAGAACATTGAACAGAATAAGGCTAATGTCAATAACTCAATTTTGACAAAAATGCAGATAAAACCCATACAGCCCCAAGCTCTCGACTTGTTGCAGGAAACCTTGGTGTTCATCGCCACCAACATCCAGTCCATCACTCAACAGCTACAGCAAAGAAAAGCCTTTTGGAGTTGGAGATAAAACCCACAACTGAGCCGTACACTTTCCCATGATGTTGGTCATGACTGAACCCAATGCAATGATCCTGTGTGATACAACAACTCAGGGAAATGGCAAACTGATACTTTGTACTGATAACGTTGGTGGCGATTGACCTCGTCACTTGGAATGTTAAAAGTGTCCTCACAGCGAGGCCTCGGGCCCTCTGGGCTGCATGGCCGCCCCATCGCGCCTCAGGGCGGTGTCGGACGCGGCGTCACCTCCAGCGCACCAGCAGCGTTTAGTAATCGTCGTGCACAAACCCCCATCTCTGCTGTAGCTCCATCAAATGCAGAAAGGTGACGTAGCCAAAGCCCTTGGGGTTCCTCTGGATGGTGGGCCTCTGGAAGGCCTGCAGGTCGGGCTTGGTCTCCATCACCTCCACATGGTGCTGGCCCTCAGGCCCCTGGTCCAGCACGGCCAGCCGGATGGTGCCTTGGAAGGGCCACGACAGCTGCCCATCAAATTCCCCCTGCATGGTGTGAACGAACAGTGAGATGTAGTTGGAGCAGCGCTGTGCCGACCGTTTGGAGGTGGAGGCGCAGACACAGCTCTGTTTAGCCCGGCCGGCCCGTGTAGAAGCCCGGGCTGTGCACCACAACAGGCTGTCCGGCAGCCTGGGTACGTAGGACTAGCCCGAGAAGCCCTCCAAGGGCCACACGTACACGCCCTGGCACTGCTTGGCCTCCAGCTCCTTTAGGTTCTCCTCCAGCGAGGTGACCTTACGACGGAGCTCCGCCACCAGCCCATCATCCTGGGGGAATAATGATAATAGAAAACAAAATGGTCCTTTAGTTGTAGACGTTTTCATTCAAACAAGTGAATTCAACGTCACAAATGAAAGAATGAATTTGTATCTGTTCCACCTGAATGCTGAGCTCACGTAGCTGGTGGTCCTGCCGCACTACCACGGCCCTCCAGCTGCTGGGTGGTCTCCCGACTACTGGTCTGCAGTTCCCCGCAGCACTGGCAGGGGGCGCCACTGCTGCTAGCTCCTGGGTGTGCCCCCAGCTCTCGGCGGCAGCCCTCGGTCCTCAGAAGAAGGTGGCTGGGTGTACCCGGTCAAGGCTGTGCCTGTGCAGGTACTCAGCCATGCAGCGCATGTGCATCTGAGTGAACTCCTGCATGTGCTGCGCCAGGTCATTGCGCTGCATCTGAAATAGCACATAAAGACTTTAAAAAAGAGCCACTGTGTTGAACCAAGGTTGGAAGTGAAAGCTTTGTCCGGTTTAAAAACCCTCTTTTGTTAGACCTGAAAGTATCGGCTGGATGGGAGTAGATGTGGAAACTCTACCCAGTCCTGCCAGAGGCCACGAGTAATGGATCTTTGCCATCTCAGCCTTGGGTTATGGGGTTTGTTTTAGACAAGGCAAAGTAGTCACAGAACATAGGTGGTAAATGACTCAGAAAGTGTTGAGGTTGACTCTGACTCAGTGACCTACCATCTCTCGACATCCAAAAGTGCTGAAGGTTTAGGCAATCGGACTACTGCTCTACGGACCAGTCTGTGTCATAGTGAGATTCCAACTGAAACAAAAACACCACCGAGTCAGATCCTACATCACTTGACCTGTGTAGAAACCTGTTACAAAGAGATACTTTTTCCAGAGGAAAGGTAGGCAACCTATCTGTGTCCAGGGGCTAGCATTGGGGTCCATTGCCGCCCAGCAAAGTTTAGCAGTCCACAATCATTCATGAACGACTGAGTTAAACATAGGTTTGTGTCAGGACTACAAGCAGATGTGAACTGGACCAAAATCTGCCCGCGAGCCACACGTTGGAGACTCCTGCTCTACACCATCATCATCATCTCATAGGTTTAGTAATCAGGACTACTGCTCTACACCACCACCATCATCTCATAGGTTTAGTAATCAGCTAAATCTAAAACGGCAGCCATCAGGTCTCCATCCCCACCTGGTCTCTGATGAGCTCCATACCGCAGTACTGACACACCACGTTGGCAAAGGGACACAGCGACTCATGAATCTGAGGACACAACAAAAACAATGTTCAAAAGGCTGTCACATGACCACCTTCAGAAATAACAGTCTATCCACTTTTTTCAGTGAACATTAAAGGGGAGCTCAAATGGAGAACGAACACAGTTTCTTACTGACTGAGACTTCTGGTCAGGTTTTCTTCGAAAGCGCTGTGCTGCTAGCTAAGCTAACTGAGGCGGTGCACCCGGTAGTCAATCCAATTAATCTTTATTTATTCAGGATAGTGCACTCAGCATGAATAAGTTGGTGATGCTTACCTTGCTGTCCTCGTAAACAAAGCTCTCTACACAGTCGGGACAGGACACAGGTCTCCGCTGGCAGTGTTGGCTTTGGTGCATCTCCAGCTGGCTCTTCCACACCGCGTCCTGGCACAGCGGACAAGGCACGGTGGCAAACTCACATTTCGTAACATGGCCCTGGCAGGGTGAGATGGCAGAGTGAGCTAATCATTTGGTTTCAACATGGCAACACGGTTGAAGTGATATGAACTAAGGTGTCAGCCATTGTCTGCGGAGAAGGATGCCTACATCCAGGCGGCGAAGCTCCATTTTGTCAGTGCAGCCTACGTTGGTGCAGCGCACCGTTAGGGAGAGGATCTCCCGCTTGGCAAAGTTATCTGGGAACAGCTGGTCTTCCCGTAGTACCTCGTTATCCACTGGACACCTCTGCCCTGTATCACTGGGGGGGGGGAGAAAGAAAGAGAGATCAGTATGATGCTTGGGACCAGGGTTTCATTCATTAATCAACAGGAGAAACCATTTTAAAATGGAGGTAGGCCCTACTACCTGAACTTGTCCAATGAGAAGGCTCCTTTTTGATATCACTTACAACCATTATCCTTTGAGGACTTATTCATTTGAAAAAAACTGTCCATGTATTCATCATCATCATCATCATCATCATCTTGTGAAAAGGGACACACAAATACATGTCATTCAGCAAATTCAGAAAATAAAATGAAAAACACAGAATACAAAACATCACAACAGTGCTGCAATAACGATGGTAGCTTGGTACTGTAATTGTGGGGAAGTGAAGGTAGTGACAGAGCAAATCGTCCAGAATATGGCCAATCATTTATCCATTAAGTCAGTAACCCAAGAGGCTGTCATTGCCCACCAAATCAGTGAATGATTGACAGTCATTGATAATCCCAACTGTTATGTCACGTGGCTGTTGTAATGCACTGCTATATGACGTATAGAAAGAGATGTTCTGCAATTATAGAATCACCTGCATTGCCCATCTTATCTGGTGGACGACAAAAATCATTACAGAGTTGAATGTTTACAGGCACACGACTATGACCTCTCCAGGAGTCAAAGCAAAAACTTGAGTCCATCTCAGAATGACGCCAAAACATTTCTGGCTCCAGCGCCACATGGGGATTTTGAAACTCTATGGAGGGCCACACAGATCTTTCCATGACCGATTTGATTGTCAAAATCGATACGAGGGCCAGAAAAGGAATTTATATGAAAATATAGGTCTATTGTTATTTCTACATACTCTCTCTCGTTTTAGATGTTCCTGTGACCTGCAGGGTTTGTTTTTTTAACCCAAAATAAACCTCATGCGTCATCCCCATGACAGAAATGCTGCCTGGCGACAGATAACCATTGGCTAACCCCGGCACATTGACACAGATATTGTACTGCTGTAATAGTAAGGTTGATTCATGAAATAAATAAATGACCTTTAACCCCTGCGTCTCTCATTAGAGGAGCTGTGATTATAAAACGCCCCGTAGTTCAGTTCTCTGTCCTCAACAACTTTAATGTTGACAATAAACATGCAGAGATAATTGTGGGTGCAGGGGTAAAGGAATAAGCAAATATTGTTATTTAAATCCTGGAGGGTATTTTCCCAAAGCAGGATACAGAAAGTTAGATAACTAACATGTAAATGTATCATTATCCTGTAAGTATTGGTACCGGGGAGGCTTACCGGATGGACTTCTCGATGCAGCTACGGCAGAAGCGATGGCCGCACGCGTCTGCACGGCTGCCCTCAGGGCCATGAGGCAGATGGGGCACTCATACTTGCTCTCCAGTGGAGGGTCGAACTCCACGTCGTAGCCTTGCAGTGGGGCGCCGCCCTGTAGGCTGGTGGGGGTACTCTCCGTGGGGCTCAGCGCAGAGTCGCTGCCCTCTTTCTCCAGCATGGCCAGCGCACAGTTGGACAGCTGTGACGCGGCCGCCCCACCACAACACGCTTCATCATTCTCCAGGCTGCTCTTGTCCCTCTCAAAGCAGGACATCTACACAGTGCGGAGAGAAACGTGGAGAAAGAGAGATACGAGCCATTACCCCTCCACAAGTATTCACAGAGTGTTTAATTACACTGAAAAATATGCCTTCTGTGGAAATCACTGGGCTATGTTTCTCTCTCAGACGGTTGGAATGTTTCCTTCTTGAAATGTGTGTCATCAGTTCCACTTGGACTCAACTGTCTCCTGAGCTCTGTTCTCAGATCAGCCCGAGATAAGAAACTTCATAATGACTGTACATGACTCAGGGGACCAAAGGTACGGACATGCCACAAAGGAGACAACACCTAGCGAACATCCTCAATTCAATGCCTTTTGTGTTAGCCAATTGACATGGTGGTTACAGTCTGAAACTACAGTAATTTACCTATATAGGGCTATAAATTATATTGCGAGCTTAGAAACCAGCAATCTGGGTTGCTGGCTTGTCAGGGGCACAATAGGCGGGGGAATCTCAGTTCCTCATGCATTTCAAGCAAAGTAGCTGGATAGCTAATATTTCAGATAGTATGTCAATATCTGTAAACAACAAAAACCTGTCTGACCTCGTGGTAACATAAGTGGTTAGCTGTTCAATATCCGAAGCTAAAATATGAGAAGACAAGTTCAAAAGCAAGTAATAATCACAAATCATTGCACAACAAGTTAACGTTAGCTGGCTAGCGGTGTGGTAGCGATGATGCTGACACGGAACTTCGAAGTGCTTGAGATGTCATTTCAACAAACTAACAAAACTAAATACTGTAATAAACACATGTATGCATGATTCGTGTATTAGTCAATGGTGTTGGAATATTTGACAATATGCGTGTTAATGCTTACCGTAGCCTTGAAAGTACATCAGTTTTCTTGACTGACTCTCCTTAGCTAATTAATTACTTCCTGCATTTTCATCATCCTTCTTCTCTGCCTCATTGGTGGTTTATGCCGGGTGGCAAAGGAATAAGTAGGACATTACCGCCACTGACTGGACGGGGTGAAAATAAAAACAACGGTTCTAATTTTATTCAGAAACACAGTTGACAGTTCTTATTTAATTAAAGAAACACAATCGAGACGTAATTTAAACACTTTATACCGTTGTTTTTAATGACAAAAGGGTCATCAGAGCAACTTATACAAAGACATACACATGTACTTCTTCCCCTAGGAACCTTTTTTCACCCCTACATCAATATCTTCCTTCACCACCACTTGGTTTCCAACGTACTTATTATATCCTCCATATTTTCAGTCCTTGTTTGAAAACATCCTTGTCTGCTAACCCCTCATGACCTCTAGGGCCACTCTGCAGCTCATGGCCACCCTGCAGCTCACACAGGTGTGGGTGTAGTCCTCATCCCCAAGTTTCATCTCCTCATATCTCTTCAGCTCAGAGTCCTGAGTGACCAACATCCATTCCAAGCACTGACTGCACTGTGCACAGACTTCCTTTGTAGGTGGTTGGGCTTCTAGTATGACAAAGGTTCTTCCTTTAATCCCATTGTACTGCAATGCAAACAGAGTGATCAAAGCCCAAGTCAGTTTAAAAGCTCAAATAAAAAATATAACAATATTATTCCGTCTTTAAAAATACCTATTCCTATAATATTTGATTCATTCATTGGTGATTTTAGTTGTGACTTGTGAGTCTAAACACGGTCAGCCTCCAACTTACAGGCAGCTTTCTTGGTGAGGTGGAGACAGACTGAGTCCCTCCGCAGCGCAGCAGAGACAGCGGTATTTGTCTGGTGGTGGGGTGCTCTTTGCAGCAGAAGCTGAACACACTGGCAGCCAGGTAAACATCCCAACGATCAGGATGTTCTTTCACCAAATCTGACACCAACCTGTCCAGGTATATGATAAAACATGTGTGAAACAAAACACATGCCTATTATAACAAGTCAGCTGGGATAGCATGTCATGTGTTTGGATTCAGAAAACTGACAAAAGATTATTGCAATCATTACCCAGTTCTATTTAGTACCGATGCGCTTCTTGAAAAATTATTTAAAAGTTAAGCAATGTCTGGGTTGCAATGCACTGGTAACAGCACGTGTTTGTTCCAATCAAGTGTCAAATGTGTTTCCGTTGGCGACTTCAATATTCCACAGTAAATTCTTCCAATCTTGCGACTAACTCACTGAACTGTCTTGCAATGATATAAGGCAATCAACCTGCCATATAAGGCTCGATCCACGCAGCCTATTCCCCATCAGGAGACTGAAACGATTTGGCATGGGCCATCAGATCGGCACCGGAGCACCAAGTCAAGGTCCAAAAGGCTTCTTAACAGATTCTACCCCCAAGCCATAAGACTCCTGAACAGCTAATCAAAGGGCTATCCAGACCACTCTTTTACACTGCTGCTACTCTCTGTTTATAATCTATGCATAGTCACTTTAACGCTACCTACATGTACATATTACCTCAGCTAACCGGTGCCCCCGCACATTGACTCTGTACCCGGTGCCCCGGTGCCCCCCTGTATATAGTCTAGCTATTGTTATTTTACTGCTGCTATTTAATTATTTGTTACTTTTATTTTTTTTAACTTATCTTTTACTTAACACTTATTTTTATTAGGTAAGCATTTCACTGTATGGTCGACAACTGTTGTATTCAGCACGTGACAAATTTGATTTGATTTGACAAGCAACAAACTATCCATAAGCTTTTAGAATCAGGTGGCTGTGTAGCAATGTACATTGGAGGACAAACCGGTCTACAAGGGACTTTGTTACTGGATCCAGTGACACTCCCAGAGGACGGTAGAATATGAGTTGGCCTGTCAGTTTCTTCAGATCACCCAAAGCCGAATTGATCTGTAAAATAAAAAAATAGGAGGGGTACTTAATATTCATGAGATCATTTGGTGCAACATACACAACCAATACAAGTGATTTTGTTTTCAGGTGGTGAAACAGTAACGCTAGCATAAATACATGCTGCACATACCGCATAAGAAACTACACAATACCATCTCTATAAACTAACCACAGTATCTCTTACCTCTACAGTCAGCATTACACCCAAACAACACAGGATTCCAACAGGAAGCCAAAGCGAGAGATGAGGTCAGAGATGATTTTGGCAATCTCTTTACTGTTGTTGGTCTTCATGGGGTAGGCTTCCATCCATTTGGAGTAGTAGTCCATTACAGTTAGTTCAAATCTGTGTCCAATTTGGGTCTCTGGAAATGGCCCCTTCACTTCCATTGTCAGCCGCTTCCAGGCTTACAGTCTCGTCTGATGGATCCACTTTCTTACTCTTTTGGCGTCGCTCAGTGGAAATCTGATGCCATGAGACAAAGTCAAAAAGAAATAAGTCAAAAGTAACAACTTCACAGGGCTCCCAATGTGGCTCCGTGCAGTAGCGCAGTGTTTTAAAGCACTGCATCTCAGTACCAGTGGCGTCACTAAAAACCCGGGTTCGACTCCAGGCTGTATCAGAAG
This sequence comes from Oncorhynchus keta, assembly GCF_023373465.1. Classification (NCBI taxonomy): domain Eukaryota; kingdom Metazoa; phylum Chordata; class Actinopteri; order Salmoniformes; family Salmonidae; genus Oncorhynchus; species Oncorhynchus keta. The sequence goes on along the minus strand of NW_026277973.1, from coordinate 14,175 downwards.
CGGCCGTGATTGGGAGTCCCATTGGGCGGTGCACAATTGGCCCAGCGTCGTCAGGTTAGGGTTTGGCTGTCATTGTAAATAAGACTGACTTGCCTTGTTAAATAACAGTTCATTCAAATAAAAGAGCTAATAATGATCAACAGAGATGAGAGGTACAATGCAGATGTTTTTATCTCAATACCAAAATCATTTCTGGGTAACAATGTTTTTATTACAAGAAGAACTGAAGTATCTTACTTCAAATAAAATGGTCAAAAATAAACTAAAATAGCTCCTTAGCAAAGAGCAATTTCTCAAGCAAGAATTTAGCAAGGACTGTCTGAAAGGGGACTGAGTGGGGAGGAGACTGAGTGGGGAGGGGACTGAGTGGGGAGGGGACTGAGTGGGAGGGGACTGTCTGGGAGGGGACTGAGTGGGGAGGGGAAACTTATTACCTGCTGGATCAGACTGATTTAGTGACTGGTGACGTCACCAGGGGGAGGGGACTCTCTTGAAATAGCATTTCCACAAGAATTTTAGAAAAACATTCCAGGCAGGGGAGGAGACTTTTTGGGGAGCTCTTACAAGAAAGGTTAATACTACAATTTTCAGGATATAATTGGGGAAATCAGAGTTTGAAGGGGACTATATAGGATATTAGTGGGGAGGGGACTGAGTGGGGAGAGACTGAACACAGGAGACTGACGTGGGGATAGTGCTGGACCTTTAAAGGGGACTGAGTGGGAAAGACTGAGATGTCTTTGACACTTGTTTTGGTAGACTGAGCTTAGGGATGGGGCTATAAGGAAATGAACCCTGTAGTGCTCTAGATGAAAGGGATGACAGTGGGAGGGGACTCCCTAAAAAGGGATGCCACTTTGATGGGGGATGGGACTTTTCGTGCTGGGAGGTTAGGACTGCATTCTCCTAACTGGGGCTACTTAATTGGGAATCTGAAACAAAAGGAAAAATCATGAGCTGGGGAGGGGACTGTTTTCAGGTCACTCCCTGCAGTGGGAGGATGACATCAGGGGAGGAATGATTAGGAGACTGCCGTTTTACAGGAGACAACCACCGTTTCTCTAGTTAGTACATCTGACTGGGGAGGTCCCTCTCCCGGAGGAGTTCCGTTTAAGAATGTTTTGGGAGGAAACCGTTTTCTCCAGGGAAACGGTTTGCAAAGGAACAAATAGTTTCTATTGGTCAAATTTAGGTGCTCCCTCCCCGTTTCGTTTGACTGATGTTTGGGGACTGAGTGAATTAGGAGACGACGGGCTGAGGGGACATATTTTGAAGCCCTGTGTTGGGAGGTTTACATCATTGTTTTTATTTTGGCAACAAATCCCCCAATACAGGAAACAATGGAGTAATAAAACCTTATATTTTGGATTATCTTTCATATAGTCTAAAACTTTCTTTTGCCTGAAGTTATGGCTAGCCTAAATATCAGACAATAGCTCCAATTTTTTAAATCATTCAGGAGTCATATTAAACAGATCCCTTCACAACAAATAGGACTTGTTTGTTTAATTTAAGACAAAAACTTGAATATATATATAACGTTAGCTAGCTATACTAGTTTGTTATGATAAGTTATAATATACACGATCTATAACACAGAAATGACCTGTAAATCTGTCAGCTGGACCTCACAAGATAACGTTAGGCTGAAAACTGTTGGCTAACCAGTTGCTCACACTTGTTTTGTTATCAAATGCTTAGGGATGGGGCTATAAGCCTGAAATGCCTAACCCTTTAGCAAACAGCAACTGATTATTTTTATCATGATCTATCATGTCCTCTATTCTTAAAGCTGTAAGCTGAACATGACATTTCTGATTTACAAATTGTTGATATTTTCCTTCTTCGTGTGAATTTCCGGCAGACGTTGTGTTACGAAAATATTGCTGAAAAACCTTTCGAAGGTCTGGGGGCGTATTGCACATTTGGTCACCCAAAAATAAAAGGGAAAGGTGGAATGGGAAAATCTTAAATTGCACCAGGTCGAAACTCTGCATCAAAGCTCAACAAGACAGACAGGGCTTTTCTTCCTCATTAGTGGTTTTATGACTTGTGGCATATTAAAAGGTTGTGCAACACCGCCACCAACTGGACAGGGTGGGAAAAAGGAAAATAACACCATGTACCTAGCTGCAGCCCAATATGGTGACTTGGGTATGAGCGAGTGGGTGTGTCGAAATGCAGAGTTGCAGTTTTAAAGCCAATTTCCTGCAAATCTACACATTTTATCATAGGGGGTCCTCCAGATAGCATATGATAGCAAAATGTGTAGAATTGCTGGAAATTAGCTTCAAAACTGCAACATTTTCTCTTGGCCTCATGACAAAATCTGTAATATAGAATTATAAAACTGCAAATGTTTCCCTCTGCACCATGGCAAAATGTGTTAAAAATGCAGTAAGTTAGCTGTTTTCCCGGGCCCCAAATGCAGTAGATCGAGTAGGTGTGTTTTGTATCAGGTGAAAGTTGATTGCATTCATTTTGGAACAGGGCTGCCTCCTGTTCAAAGCCCACGGTGAAGTCGGCTCAAAACAAAAGTGACGTAATTAGGCACATGGAGTAATGAATAGGGTTCTGTGTTTACACATGCAAAGTGATTTGTTTTGGATAAAAACTTTCTATAACGTAGGCTATTTAGCCAACACTTTTATCTACTTCATTAAGTCAGCTTTTCCTCATCTCCCACCCTCTATCGTAATCGCTCCTCTTTCACACCAGCTGCCGAACTAACCCTGGTTCAGATGACCATTCTACCCATACTAGATTACGGAGATCGGCAGGTAAGGGTGCTCTCGAGCGGCTAGATGTGCTTTACCATTCAGCCATCAGATTTGCCACCAATGCTTCTTATAGGACACATCACTACACTCTAAACTCCTCTGTAAACTGGTCATTTCTGTATACTCGTCGCAAGACACATTGGTTTATGCTTATTTATAAAAACCCTCCTAGGCCCCACTACCCCCTATCTGAGATATCTACTGCAGCCCTCATCTTCCACATACAACACCCGTTCTGCCAGTCACATTCTGTTAAAGGTCCCCAAAGCACACACATCCCTGGGTCGCTCCTCTTTTCAGTTCGCTGCAGCTAGCGACTGGAACGAGCTGCTAAAAACACTCAAACTGGACAGTTTTATCTCCATCTCTTCATTCAAAGACTCAATCATTGACACTCTTACTGACAGTTGTGGCTGCTTCGCATTATGTATTTTTGTCTCTACATTCTTGCCTTTTGTGCTGCTGTCTGTGCCCAATAGTGTTTTGATAAGAAAATTATGTTCTCCAGGTACATCACCCAATTTAATTATATTACCCAGTCTGCAAACCAGAATGTGTAAGATCCTGGTCGAATGAAACAGACGGAGCCCAGCTAAAATAGTCAAAAAGGTTTATTCACGGGACGTGCTGAAGTCAAGAATACAAATCAATTCATTTTATACTGACTTCTCACGACCACATTCACACAACCATACGCACACACAAACATACGCACACAATGTCCTGCTACGCACACATTGTCTCACTACCCAGCCGACAGAGATGAGGGAGACCTTGAGCCGTACTCCCTGTTCTCTCCCAAATCTCTGGTCAGGTCGGCGACGAATTTTTCTCAGTCTGTCTTAAAAATTCCATAAAGACAAACATTAGCTATATTGTTTTACCCTAATTCGGACTAGAACTACACATTTATTGATTATAATTTTATACATTCTAATCAATTCCATACAATTATATGTTTCAGGGCGGAATATTCTAATCATTCAATTAACAGATAAATCCCATTAACATGTTTGTACCATGATTTGTGCTGCTGCCATGTTGTGTTGCTACCATGTTGTGTTACTACCATGTTGTGTTGTCATGTGTTGCTGCCATGCTGTCTTAGGTCTCTCTTTATGTAGTGTAGTGGTGTCTCTCTCTTGTCGTGATGTGTGTTTTGTCCTATATTGTTATTTTAATCCCAGACCATCATTGTAAATAAGAATTTGTTCTTAACTGACTTGCCTAGTTAAATAAAAATACAGAAAATAAAATAATCCATAAGAAACTTAGTCATGTGTGCATATATTTTATGTATAGGTGTTCCGAGCAGGAATGGAGAAGGGCGCTCCTCCCTCCCCGCTTTGACCCTTTCAAATCACAGGCCATAGACCGCTGCCCCCCAGTTCAGCATAATCAAATGTCTCTGTCTACTGTCCCCCAACAGAGTGGGAAGTAGCTTTCTCATTTACATCCAGTTCTTCATGTCCTTGTCTCCTAACCCCTCATGACCTCCAGGGCCACCCTGCAGCTCATGGCCACCCTGCAGCTCACACAGGTGTGGGTGTAGTCCTCATCCCCAAGTTTCATCTCCTCATATCTCTTCAGCTCTGAGTCCTGGCTGACGGTGCTCCATTGACTGCACTGATTGCACTCCACACGGACTTCCCTTTGAGGTGGCTGGGCATCTAGTATGACAAAGGTCCTTCCTTTTATCCCATTATCCTTCAATGCAAACAGGTTGGTCAAAGCACAAGTCAGCATAAAGGCTCAACTAAAATATGATACAATTCTATTTCTATGTGCATTTTCTTCATTCATTCAATGGAAATCAATAATATGAGTATGTTTTGTTGTAGGAGTGGTAAAGTGTAAACACTGTCAGTCTCCAACTTACAGGCAGCTTTCTTGGTGAGGTGGAGACAGAATGAGTCCCTCCGCAGCGCAGCAGAGACAGCGGTATTTGTCTGGTGGTGGGGTGCTCTTTGCAGCAGAAGCTGAACACTCTGGCAGCCAGGTAAACATCCCAACGATCAGGATGTTCTTTCACCAAATCTGACACCAACCTGTCCAGGTATATGATGATAAAATGTATTAAAACAAAACACATGCCTATTATAACGGGGTGGCAGGGTAGCCTAGTGGTTAGAGCGTTGGACTAGTAACTGGAAGGTTGCAAGTTCAAATCCCAGAGCTGACAAAGTACAAATCTGTCGTTCTGCCCCTGAACAGGCAGTTAACCCACTGTTCCTAGACCGTCATTGAAAATGAGAATTTGTTCTTAACTGACTTGCCTAGTTAAAATAAAATAACAAGTCAGCAAGTCAGTTGGGCTAGCATGACATGTGTTTGGATTCAGTAATCATCCCAATTAGATTTAGTAGACTATTATCCATAGTATAAGCTTTTAGAATCAGGTGGCTGTGTAGCAAGGTACATTGGAGGACAAACCGGTCTACAAGGGACTTTGTTACTGGATCCAGTGACACTCCCAGAGGACGGTAGAATATGAGTTGGCATGTCAGTTTCTTCAGATCACCCAAAGCCAAGTTGATCTGTAAAATTTAAAAAGAGAAGGGGAACTTAACAAGGGTTTGAACCAGTTCAGGGAACTGGACCAGAAAACAATAACATTTTTGGAGGAACAGAATCAGAACAGGGAACAAAAGTTGTTCCGGAACAGAACCGTTGTTTGAAAACCATGGGTACCGGTTAATAAAGTAATTTTACTTTCCAGGCCCACAAAAAATTGCTACAAAGCGCCTATGCAAAGCCCTCACTCTGTCACTCAGAAACGTATTCCAGTGCCTGCCTGCTGAACATCAAATCAAATTTGATTGTCACATATGCTGAATACAACAGGTGTAGTAGACCTTACAGTGAAAATGTATTTTGCTGGTCAGAACAGTCGAATGGAACTACACAAATTATGGTTTTGTTCAGAGCGAAACAATTGGAAAATAATTTTGGTTCCACCCCCGGTACTTAATATTCATGAGATAACTTAGTGCAAAACTTAATTTCCCCCCAAAACATTTTATTTAGGGCAGTACAGTAACACTTACATCCATACATGCATGCATGCATCTCTTACCTCTAAAATGTGTGCTCGAGTCAAACAAGACAGGATTCCAACAGGGAAGCCAAAGCGAGAGATGAGGTCAGAGATGATTTTGGCAATCTCTTTACTGTTGTTGGTCTTCATGGGGTAGGCTTCCATCCATTTGGAGTAGTAGTCCATTACAGTTAGTACAAACTTGTGTCTACTTTTGGTCTCTGGAAATGGTCCCTTCACATCCATTGTCAGCCAATCCCATTTCTCCTTGATCTGGTTCAGATAAAGTCATTTGCAGTTATAATGTGTAGTTATAATGTGTAGTTATAATGTGTTGTTATAATGTGTAGTTATATGCACATCCATTAACATGAAGTAATGGGCTGGGGAATACACACGACAGTAACCCTTTAAGTTGACATGGGTCAAAATAATGTTGTTGCCCGCTGTTCAGAATACAATGGTCTGTCAGAAACCTTACCTTGATTGCGTGCTTGGGGATAAAGATCAGACCTTGCTTTTCTAAAGTTGCAAATGGGATCTGAAATTATCAGGAGTTCAGTTATTAAAGCATGTGTATGGAAAGGTTTAAGGTTATAGAAGACCTTTATAGGATGCTGTAATCATACACACAACTGGCCCAAGAGGTCTGGGCCTCATCAACATAGTTTTGGTTGGGAGTAACGGTGACACTACTTTTCAACACGCTCCTCCCTGGGATTTTTGAGCAGGTACTGTGCATTAAGCTGTTTGGATGGAAACATTTGGAATATTTGGCAAAAGATACATACATGGTTGTTCTGTAAGGTCTGTAAGGAATTAGGGGAACCCTTTCCAAACCAACAATTTTGATGGGCTCAATCAGCTTCATAATGAGGAGCTCAATCAGCTTCATAATGAGGGCTACACTTACTTCTTTAGGCATGTCTTTTACAGCCCAGTCAATACTCTGAAAAACAAATAAATACTAAATAAATAAACATGAATTAAATATTTGTTTTAAAAAAATCTAGATAAGAGTGATATGTACTTTGTACCTGTGGAACACAGTAGTCGTCATGGAAACGACTTGGGTGCCATATACTGTGGTTTAAGTAGGTGGGTGGAGACTTCTCCCGTTGTGTCGACTCCTCAGGAACAGGATCCTCTGGAAACTGAAATCACCAGTAGAGGCAAAATACACTTTTATTTGTGAAATCAAAAAGGGAAATACATATGTGGCATATGGTATTACTTCAGTGTGTAAACAGCAACTGGAAAACTGGTATTACATTTTACATATCCTTTAGTGTAAACAGCAACACCAATGGAAAACTGGTATTACATTTTACATATCCTTTAGTGTAAACAGCAACACCAATGGAAAACTGGTATTACATTTTACATATCCTTTAGTGTAAACAGCAACACCAATGGAAAACTTGTATTACATTTTACATATCCTTTAGTGTAAACAGCAACACCAATGGAAAACTGGTATTACAACATATCCTTTAGTGTAAAACACCAATGGAAAACTGGTATTACATTTTACATATCCTTTAAACAGCAACACCAATGTGGTATTAACATATCCTTTAGTGTAAACAGCAACACCAATGGAAAACTGGTATTACATTTTACATATCCTTTAGTGTAAACAGCAACACCAATGGAAAACTGGTATTACATTTTACATATCCTTTAGTGTAAACAGCAACACCAATGGAAAACTGGTATTACATTTTACATATCCTTTAGTGTAAACAGCAACACCAATGGAAAACTGGTATTACATTTTACATATCCTTTAGTGTAAACAGCAACACCAATGGAAAACTGGTATTACATTTTAAATATCCTTTAGTGTACCAATGGAAAACTGGTATTACAGTTTACATATCCTTTAGTGTAAACAGCAACACCAATGGAAAACTGGTATTACAGTTTACATATCCTTTAGTGTAAACAGCAACACCAATGGAAAACTGGTATTACAGTTTACATATCCTTTAGTGTAAACAGCAACACCAATGGAAAACTGGTATTACATTTTACATATCCTTTAGTGTAAACAGCAACACCAATGGAAAACTGGTATTACAGTTTACATATCCTTTAGTGTAAACAGCAACACCAATGGAAAACTGGTATTACAGTTTACATATCCTTTAGTGTAAACAGCAACACCAATGGAAAACTGGTAACACATATCCTTTAGTGTAAACAGCAACACCAATGGAAAACTGGTAGTACATTTTACATATCCTTTAGTGTAAACAGCAACACCAATGGAAAACTGGTATTACATTTTACATATCCTTCAGTGTAAACAGCAACACCAATGGAAAACTGGTATTACATTTTACATATCCTTTAGTGTAAACAGCAACACCAATGGAAAACCGGTAGTACAGTTTACATTTTTTTAATGTTGCATTTCTCACCAATGTTACTCTTTTCCTCCTTCCGGCTGTTTTCTGAAACTACAAGAACTCAACAATAAAACACAAAGTTCAACTCAACCAACAAAGCCAAAGCACGTTTCAAGAATCCCTCATATGTTAAATTCACAACCGCCAGACTCAGTTAGGTCTAATAGTTGAAATGAAAACACACCTGCCTCAATTTACTAAATACCTTTTTTTGTAGGTGACTAGGAAAGGCAAAGATAGTTGGTATTGCATCATCACGTAAACGCACTGTCTGCCCAGTTCTATCCATGCACCTCTCCTCAAAATGCTCTGAGCACAGTAAGGAATGAGGGGTTGGCTGCCAGTCTTTCCATTTCATCTGACCCACCCACTCTTTTATTCGTTTAGGATCACGCTTTGGAAAGCTGTTAACACAGGAAAAATGTTAAAAGAACCAAATGTAAACAACAGGGCAATAGGTGATTGTAACATACATTTTGAACTTTTAAATTAATTATATATAACCATTGATTCTTGAAGAATATAACTTATAAATGCACCATGAGCTTAGTTCAACTGTCATACCCCATCAGAACCCAAAATATAAGAGTGTAATTGTAAACAAACACTTTATAGCCTCACAACATTGCTAAAACTATAATTTTGACATCATGGATGGTCACTCTTGTCAGTCCTTGCATTCATAGCTATGAATTTGACAGTAGTTACATTTCTCCAGCCCCATCCCTCATCTATTTACCAAAATTATGGGCGAGGCTTTGTTATTGTTTTAAATGCAAATCGAAAAGACAGGGATGAAACAGCGAGCACTTAGGCCGGGGTACTAAGGGGTGTTCATTTGTTTAGAAGTTACACCTTCTTTATGACAAGGTAACTAACATTTATGTCACATTCGTAAGCTAGCTACACAAGCTAACCAAGCACTGTAGCTAACGTAAGCTGACTAGCTAGCTGGCCAAATGTCGACGTTAATCAGATGCTGAAAGCCTACCTGTGAAATGTAACCTTGTTTGTTTTATGTTTAACATTTTTAAACGTATTCCTACAGTTGAAAGCTGAACAACGCCCTGGCATTTTTTGCTCGGTAGCTAGTTTTAGCTAACAACTATTAGACCAGGGAATATATAAAAAATAAACAAGGAAGTGACACACAGGAAGTTAACTTTTTAGGTTTCTTCTTCTTCTTCTGCCACAACACATCTGTAAAGAAGACAGAAAAATGGCGGACCTCAGGAAAATCAGTTCTGGGTCTCTGCCCTATGTAAACGTTTCCCGAAAAGTGTCAGTTCAAGGGAAGATTTTTATCCTACTCTGTATAATATTGGCCGAACCCGGAGGAGCTACCACCCACTGGGTTGTCACTGAAGATGGAAAAATTCAACAGCAAGTACGTTAACGGCCCGTGTTTATAACCGTATGTTGCTAGCTAGCTAACGATTTTATCACATATAGGTAGAACCCGTTTCTTTGACTTTACTGTTGCTAACATTTGCTAACACGGCTGAAGGCTCATACTAGCTTGTCAACCATCGATTGCCAATTAACTACTTATAAGTTCCTCTCTGGGACTTTTGCTAGCACAGGAATGCAGCAATACTGACCCCCAGATAAATAACGTTAGCTAAGTTAGTTAGAGAACGGGGTCTCTGAGTAAGCCAGAATTAACTTACATATTATCTAGCTCTAACTAGCTAAAGGCATCCAATCATCCTAGAACATCTAAAATAACACAAACTAGTGATAGGTGATTGGTAGGTAGTAGGTTGGCAAGCTAGCTAATTAGCTACTGGGCTCAAAGATAATGGGCACAACAGAGCTGACAGACTCAGAGTCGGCACATCCAGCTAACTAGTAGTTCTGATGCAACCAATAGTTTTGACATCCAGCACAATGTGAATTGAATGTACAATTGTGATTCGGGCTTGATGTAAGCTCATAAATAAAAGGGGTTTAAATAAAATAATATTTGATGTAACCTTTGTAGCTATACACAACTAATCTAAAGTATCCACTTACAAGTGACGTTTAGAAGGACATTAAATGTTCAGACTATTTAGCCATTGACAGTTTGGCCACAGCTGAACATAATATATAAAATGGATGGATTGGGGAAAAAACAAAGATGACCAACTGCTACTACTACTTAATTACGGTGTCAAATCAGCCAGGTTCCTCTGCCTCGATTCTGTTTTGGTGTTGTCTCACTTCACGTGTACTGTGGTCAGCGGACTCAGAGGTCTTTAGTCTTTGGGGTCGAGTCATAGAGTGGAAACAAGTACTGTCACTGTTTATTTTAAGACTAACATTTTCATTTTCTTTGCAGGTTGACTCTCCTTTAAATCTTAAACATCCACATGACCTTGTCATCTTCATGCGACAGGAGACCCGTGTCAACTACCTGAAGAAGTTAGAGGTGATGATCATCTTTTAATGACTACCTCACAGTGCTCATAGCCTATTGCTCTACTTCCTGGTTTTACAATGTTAGTCCAAGGCCACTGTGTTAAACATCTATACTGCTGTGCTCTCCCTTACTTGAAAGATGCAATATCTCCAATATTCACAGCTGTTCAATAGTCATTTAATACTCATTGATTATTGAAGAATATATTGGATCACATCAGATGGGGCAACCTGTCTTCCTTTCTTCATGTTCCAGGGAGATATAGCATTGCTTCCAAATCAAGTCCCACTGAAATGTCTGAATCTCATGTCTCTGACCCCTGCTTTGTTCAGAAGCAGCTTGTTGCTCAGAAGATTCACATTGAGGAGAATGAGGACAGGGACACGGGCTTGGAGCAGAGGCACTATAAAGAGGATGCCGACTGTGTCATGGCTAAAGTACCCCTGGGAGACTTGGATCTCTACGATGGTACCTACATCTCCCTGGAGAGTAAAGACATCAGGTAAAGCCCAGGCTGTGTACTCTTGACCAATCATTTGGTTGTTACTAATGTGCCCTCACATAACTCATTATCAAGGAGAAGCACTGATAAGGGATGTTGACATATGTCATCCGTCATTGGTCGTTCTCCAAAATGGCTTCATCTTATCATTGACATTGACCAATGACATGAGTCATTTTTGGGGGTGATTTTCAACAACATACAATATATAAGCATTGGATGATCACGTCACATATGTTAGAGGTCATGACACTACAGCACAAAACAACATTTTTATACAAACAAATATATATTTGTTTGAATTTAACATTTATTTAACGAGGCAAGTCAGTTCAGAACAAATTCTTATTTACAATGACGGCCTAGAAACAGTGGTTTAGCTGCCTTGTTCAGGGGCAGAACAACATATGTTTACCTTGTCAGCTCGGGGATTCGATCTAGCAACCTTTTGGTTTGCTGGCCCATCTCTCTTACCACTAGGCTACCTGCTGGTTACTGGCCCAATGCTCTAACCACTAGGCAACCTGCTGGTTACTGGCCCATAGCTCTAACCACTAGGCAACCTGCTGGTTAACTCTAACCACTAGGCTACCTGCTGGTTACTGGCCCATCGCTCTAACCACTAGGCTACTTGCTGGTTACTTGCCCATTGCTCTAACCACTAGGCTACTTGCTGGTTACTTGCCCATCGCTCTAACCACTAGGCTACTTGCTGGTTACTTGCCCATCGCTCTAACCACTAGGCTACTTGCTGGTTACTGGCCCATCGCTCTAACCACTAGGCTACTTGCTGGTTACTGGCCCATCGCTCTAACCACTAGGCTACTTGCTGGTTACTTGCCCATCGCTCTAACCACTAGGCTACTTGCTGGTTACTGGCCCATCCCTCTAACCACTAGGCTACTTGCTGGTTACTGGCCCATCGCTCTAACCACTAGGCTACTTGCTGGTTACTGGCCCATCGCTATAACCACTAGGCTACCTGCCGCCCACAAATAAACAATGGAAGTATTTACATACTGTCAGAAGTCATTATTAGAACACACAAAGTGATATTCGAACATTGGAGAACGTAGGGAGTTTACAAGTTCTTGATGACACACTGGTGATGAGAAATCAACAAAGATTTCTGATAGAATAAACCATGATGGCTTGTCTTTCACATCTAGATCAACATGTCCTACATCAACAGGAATTTTAAACAGCTCCATGATACAAGTCAACCACTGGTTACCTTTTCTGCTCTTGTTCCCCCTCTTCTGCTGGACACTACACTAATGCTCCCTGGACCTTGACTATGGATGTTTCTTTCAGCCCTGAGGATTACGTAGATTTTAGGTCCCCTCTACCCCGGATCTGGAGAAGCCTGACTGTGCCAGAGTATTTGAGCTCCCATATAGTATCCACGGTTTCCAGCATCTCCGGGTGAGTTGAAGGGGAAAGCAAACCCGCTTGTTAATGCGATTGCACATACTTGTCTGGATCTGTGCCATATATGTCTATGTTTTCCAGGGCGTGCAGGAACAGGTGAACCTCACATCTCCTCTGCTCTCTAAAAGAGGACCCCATTTTGGCTCCCTGTCCCACAAACTGGGCCGCAGCATGGACGAGGTGGGCCATCGCATCCAGCAGGGCCTGCTGAGGGTACGTTGCGCTCTATCGCCACTCTTCACCCTCACATACGGCCGCATGGGATTACTTTGAACTTTTATGCACTGATTTGTTCAATGTTATAAATGGACAGTCACTGTTTTAATAGTGTTCTGGTTTGACTTTCATATAGTTCACTTCTGATGACCTTGTTTGTTGTGTTGTCCAGAACTCCTCATCCTGGGTGCTGTATAACCTGGCGTCGTTCTACTGGAGGATAAAGAATGAGCCCAGTCGGGCGGTGGACTGTGTGATCCGGGCCCTGCACTTCTCACCCAGGTACGAACAAAGGAAAACTCAGCCCCTGGCTTCAGCTTGTCAGGCATCAGGGTCATGTTCATTAGGACACATGATGTAAAGCACTTTGCAATGGAAAACTAAATGAGCCTTTCTTATTGGACTAGTCCTAGTATTCCATAATGTTGTCTTCCCGTTGGGTGGCCAATGAACATGTCCCAGCTATGGTTATTCAACATTCAAACAGTGGATCATATAAGAGTTTTAAGTCCCATTCTCGTTGTCTGTTGTGTATCCAGGCAGCACAAGGACCTGGCCCTGGTGAACATGGCCAACATCCTGCATCGGGCCCACTTCTCGGCTGACGCTGCCATCGTGGCTCACACTGCCCTGGATTTGACCTCTGACCTTCTCACCAGCCACTACACCCTGGGCAACATCTACGCAGTGAGTTACAGCACCACTAGTAGATGCACTGAATACAACCCAAGAGATAACACGTTAAAGAGATTCCACTTGTTTCCAAGTTGGTTCCTGATGGAATACACACAAGACAGACAAAACCACAGAAAGCTCGCTGTACGACGTCATCATCTGGTTTCATCAACAGTTGCAGCTCTATCATTCCCATTGAGGCACCATTCTACATCATGTGTAGTGAAACGGTACTAGCATCTATCAAGAGAACAGCAGGGGTCCAAGCACTGACCCTTGAGGAACACCAAAGTCAGTTTTTAGGGATGTCTAATGACGATAAAGAAAGTAGGCATTAGGTGATTTAAACCAAATGGAGACTTTAAATAGAACACGAGGTTCTGCAACATTTGTTTCCACTATGTTTTAACATTTCTGGAGGGATGTTGACGTAGAGTTGTGTTGGTTTTTTGTTCACATACAGTCTGCTTTAATATTTTCACTACATCGACACTTACAGTAGGATGATACACTTACAGTAGGATGATACAGGAGGCTTATACACTGACAGGAGGCTTATACACTGACAGGGGAGGCTTATACACTGACAGGAGGCTGATACACTGACAGGAGGCTGATACACTGACAGGAGGGATATACACTGACAGGAGGCTGATACACTGACAGGAGGCTGGATACACTGACAGGAGGCTGATACACTGACAGGAGGCTTATAC
>NW_026277972.1:0-1701 GCF_023373465.1 Oncorhynchus keta | reverse complement strand
GAGACTATACAGTACTATACCTTGATGGTACATTTACATTTACATTTAAGTCATTTAGCAGACGCTCTTATCCAGAAGCGACTTACAAGTGGTGCATACACCTTATGACAACCAGTGGAACAGCCACTTGCATCTAAATCTTGTTGGGGGGAGTGAGAAGGATTACTTACCCTTACTTACCCTATCCTAGGTATTCCTTGAAGAGGTGGGGTTTCAGGTGTCTCCGGAAGGTGGTGATTGACTCCGCTGTCCTGGCGTCGTGAGGGAGTTTGTTCCACCATTGGGGGCCAGAGCAGCGAACAGTTTTGACTGGGCTGGTGGGAGCTATCACTTCCTCCCAGTGGTAGGGAGAGCGAGCAGGCCAGAGGTGGATGAACACCCAGTGCCCTTGTTTGGGTGTAGGGCCTGATCCAGAGCCTGGAGGTACTGAGGTGCCGTTCCCCTCACAGCTCCGTGGCGAGCACCATGGTCTTGTAGCGGATGCGGCTTCAACTGGAAGCCAGTGGAGAGAGCGGAGGAGCGGGGTGACGTGAGAAGAGAACTTGGGAAGGTTGAACACCAGACGGGCTGCGCGTTCTGGATGAGTTGTAGGGGTTTAATGGCACAGGCAGGAGCCCAGCCAACAGCGAGTGCAGTAATCAAGACGGGGAGATGACAAGTGCCTGGATTAGGACCTGCGCCGCTTCCTGTGTGAGGCAGGGTGCATTACTCTGCGGATGTTGTAGAGCATGAACCTACAGGAGCGGGGACACATTGATGTTAGTTGAAAAACGTCAGGGTGTTGTCCAGGATCACGCCAAGGTTCTTAGCGCTCTGGGAGGAGGACACAATGGAGTTGTCAACCGTGATGGCGAGATCATGGAACGGGCAGTCCTTCCCGGGAGGAAGAGGAGCTCCGTCTTGCTGAGGTTCAGCTTGAGGTGGTGATCCGTCATCCACACTGATATGTCTGCCAGACATGCAGAGATGCGATTCGCCACCTGGTCATCAGAAGGGGAAGGAGAAGATTAATTGTGTGTCGTCTGCATAGCAATGATAGGAGAGACCATGTGAGGTTATGACAGAGCCAAGTGACTTGGTGTATAGCGAAATAGAGAGGGCCTAGAACAGAGCCCTGGGGACACCAGTGGTGAGAGCGCGTGGTGAGGGCAGATTCTCGCCACGCCACCTGGTAGGAGCGACCTGTCAGAGTAGGAGCGCAATCAAGCGTGGGCCGCGCCGGAGATGCCCAACTCGGAGAGGGTGGAGAGGAGGATCTGATGGTTCACAGTATCGAAGGCAGCCGATAGGTCTAGAAGGATGAGAGCAGAGGAGAGAGAGTTAGCTTTAGCAGTGCGGAGCGCCTCCCGTGATACAGAGAAGAGCAGTCTCAGTTGAATGACTAGTCTTGAAACCTGACTGGTTTGGATCAAGAGTCATTCTGAGAAGATAGCGGTAGAGCTGGCCAAGGGCGGCACGCTCAAGAGTTTTGGAGAGAAAAAGAAAGAAGGGATACTGGTCTGTAGTTGTTGACATCGGAGAGGATCGAGTGTAGGTTTTTCAGAAGGGTGCAACTCTCGCTCTCTTGAAGGCGGAAGGGGCGTAGCCAGCGGTCGGGGATGAGTTGATGAAGCGTAGAGTAAGGAAAAGGTCTCCGGAAATGGTCTGGAGAGAGGGGATAGGGTCAAGCGGGCAGGTTGTTGGGCGGCCGGCCGTCACAAA
>NW_026277971.1:0-4399 GCF_023373465.1 Oncorhynchus keta | reverse complement strand
GCAGGCCAGGCAGCAGGCTATTAGCCAGCCTGCCAGCATAGTGGAGTCTGCCACTAGCATAGTCAGTGTAGTCAGCTCAGCTATCACCATTGAGACCGGTCTGTGCCTCACCTAGGCGGGCAAACTAAACATGGCGGTGTTCGCCTTAGCAATCTCACTAGGATAAAGACCACCTCCATTCCTGTCATTACTGAAAGAGATCATGATACCTCACATCTCAAAATAGGGCTACTTAATGTTAGATCCCCCTTACTTCAAAGGCAATTATAGTCAATGAACTAATCACTGATCATAATCTTGATGTGATTGGCCTGACTGAAACATGGCTTAAGCCTGATGAATTTTACTGTGCTAAATGAGGCCTCACCTCCTGGCTACACTAGTGACCATATCCCCGTGCATCCCGCAAAGGCGGAGGTGTTGCTAACATTTACGATAGCAAATTTCAATTTACAAAAAAAATGACGTTGCCTTTTGAGCTTCTAGTCATGAAATCTATGCAGCCTACTCAATCACTTTTTATAGCTACTGTTTACAGGCCTCCTGGGCCATATACAGCGTTTCTCACTGAGTTCCCTGAATTCCTATCAGACCTTGTAGTCATTGCAGATAATATTCTAATCTTTGGTGACTTTAATATTCACATGGAAAAGTCCACAGACCCACTCCAAAAGGCTTTTTGGAGCCATCATCGACCAGTGGGTTTTGTCCAACATGTCTCTGGACCCACTCACTGTCACAGTCATACGCTGGACCTAGTTTTGTCCCATGGAATAAATGTTGTGGATCTTAATGTTTTTCCTCATAATCCTGGACTATCGGACCACCATTTTATTACGTTTGCAATTGCAACAAATAATCTGCTCAGACCCCAACCAAGGAACATCAAAAGTCGTGCTATAAATTCACAGACAACACAAAGATTCCTTGATGCCCTTCAGACTCCCTCTGCCTACCCAAGGACGCCAGAGGACAAAAATCCGTTAACCACCTAACTGAGGATCTCACTTTAACCTTGCGCAATACCCTAGATGCAGTTGCACCCTAAAACTAAAAAATGTCTCATAAGAAACTAGCTCCCTGGTACACAGAAAATACCCGAGCTCTGAAGCAAGCTTCCAGAAAATTGGAACGGAAATGGCGCCACACCAAACTGGAAGTCTTCCGACTAGCTTGGAAGGACGGTACCCTGCAGTACCGAAGAGCCCTTACTGCTGCTCGATCGTCCTATTTTTCTAACTTAATTGAGGAAAATAAGAACAATCCGAAATTCCTTTTGATACTGTGGCAAAGCTAACTAAAAAGCAGCATTCCCTAAGAGAGGATGACTTTCACTTTAGCAGTGATAAATTCATGAACTTTTTGAGGAAAAGATTATGATTATTAGAAAGCAAATTACGGACTCCTCTTTAAACCTGCGTATTCCTCCAAACCTCAGTTGTCCTGAGTCTGCACAACTCTGCCAGGACCTAGGATCAAGAGAGACGCCAAGTGTTTTAGTACTATATCTCTTGACACAATGATGAAAATAATCATGGCCTCTAAACCTTCAAGCTGTATACTGGACCCTATTCCAACTAAACTACTGAAAGAGCTGCTTCCTGTGCTTGGCCCTCCTATGTTGAACATAATAAACGGCTCTCTATCCACTGGATGTGTACCAAACTCACTAAAAGTGGCAGTAATAAAGCCTCTTTGAAAAAGCCAAACCTTGACCCAGAAAATATAAAAACTATCGGCCTATATCGAATCTTCCATTCCTCTCAAAGATTTTAGAGAAGGCTGTTGCGCAGCAACTCACTGCCTTCCTGAAGACAAACAATGTATACGAAATGCTTCAGTCTGGTTTTAGACCCCATCATAGCACTGAGACGGCACTTGTGAAGGTGGTAAATGACATTTTAATGGCATCGGACCGAGGCTCTGCATCTGTCCTCGTGCTCCTAGACCTTAGTGCTGCTTTTGATACCATCGATCACCACATTCTTTGGAGAGATTGGAAACCCAAATTGGTCTACACGACATGTTCTGGCCTGGTTTAGGTCTTATCTGTCGGAAAGATATCAGTTTGTCTCTGTGAATGGTTTGTCCTCTGACAAATCAACTGTACATTTCGGTGTTCCTCAAGGTTCTGTTTTAGGACCACTATTGTTTTCACTATATATTTTACCTCTTGGGGATGTTATTCGAAAACATAATGTAAACTTTCACTGCTATGCGGATGACACACAGCTGTACATTTCAATGAAACATGGTGAAGCCCCAAAATTGCCCTCGCTAGAAGCATGTGTTTCAGACATAAGGAAGTGATGGCTGCAAACTTTCTACTATTAAACTCGGACAAAACAGAGATGCTTGTTCTAGGTCCCAAGAAACAAAGAGATCTTCTGTTGAATCTGACAATTAATCTTAATGGTTGTACAGTCGCCTCAAATAAAACTGTGAAGGACCTCGGCGTTACTCTGACCCTGATCTCTCTTTGAAGAACATATCAAGACCATTTCGAGGACAGCTTTTTCCATCTACGTAACATTGCAAAAATCAGAAACTTTCTGTCCAAAAATGATGCAGAAAAATTAATCCATGCTTTTGTCACTTCTAGGTTAGACTACTGCAATGCTCTCTATTTTCCGGCTACCCGGATAAAGCACTAAATAAACTTCAGTTAGTGCTAAATACGGCTGCTAGAATCCTGACTAGAACCAAAAATTTGATCATATTACTCCAGTGCTAGCCTCTCTACACTGGCTTCCTGTCAAAGCAAGGGCTGATTTCAAGGTTTTACTGCTAACCTACAAAGCATTACATGGGCTTGCTCCTACCTACCTCTCTGATTTGGTCCTTGCCGCATATACCTACACGTACGCTACGGTCACAAGACGCAGGCCTCCTAATTGTCCCTAGAATTTCTAAGCAAACAGCTGGAGGCAGGGCTTTCTCCTATAGAGCTCCATTTTTATGGAACGGTTCGCTACCCATGTCAGAGACGCAAACTCGGTCTCAACCTTTAAGTCTTTACTGAAGACTCATCTCTTCAGTGGGTCATATGATTGAGTGTAGTCTGGCCCAGGAGTGGGAAGGTGAACGGAAAGGCTCTGGAGCAACGAACCGCCTTGCTGTCTCTGCCTGGCCGGTTCCCTTTCCACTGGGATTCTCTGCCTCTAACCCTGTTACGGGGCTGAGTCACTGGCTTGCTGGGGGCTCTCGCCGTCCCTGGGGGTGTGGCCACCTGGGTGGGTTGATTCACTGTTGTGGTCGGCCTGTCTGGGTTGCCCCCTTGGGTTGTACCGTGGCGGAGATCTTTGTGGGCTATACTCGGCCTTGTCTCAGGATGGTAAGTTGGTGGTTGAAGATATCCTCTAGTGGTGTGGGGGCTGTGCTTTGGCAAAGTGGGTGGGGTTATATCCTTCCTGTTTGGCCCTGTCCGGGGTGTCCTCGGATGGGGCCACAGTGTCTCCTGACCCTCCTGTCTCAGCCTCCAGTATTTATGCTGCAGTAGTTTATGTGTCGGGGGGGCTAGGGTCAGTTTGTTATATCTGAGTACTTCTCCTGTCCTATTCGGTGTCCTGTGAATCTAAGTAAGGGTTTCTCTAATTCTCTCCTTCTCTCTTTCTTTCTCTCTCGGAGGACCTGAGCCCTAGGACCATGTCCCAGGACTACCTGACATGATGACTCTTGCTGTCCCCAGTCCACCTGGCCATGCTGCTGCTCCAGTTTCAACTGGTCAACTGGCCCTAGGACCATGTCCCAGGACTACCTGACATGAGGACTCTGCTGTCCCCAGTCCACCTGGCCATGCTCCTGCTCCAGTTTCAACTGTTCTGCCTTACTATTATTCAACCATGCTGGTCATTTATGAACATTTGAACATCTTGGCCACGTTCTGTTATAATTCACCACGGCACAGCCAAAAGAGGACTGGCCACCCCACATATGCTCTCTCTAATTTTCTTTCTTCTTCTCTCTCTCGAGGACCTGAGCCCCTAGGACAGTGCCCCAGGACTACCTTGACATGATGGCTCCTTGCTGTCCCCATTCCACCTGACTGCTGCTGCCCAGTTTCAACTGTTCTGGGTTTGATATACCACCATGCTGGTCATTTATGAACATTTGAACATCTTGTCATGTTCTGTTATAACTCTACCGGCACAGCCAGAAGAGGACTGGCCACCCACATAGCCCGGCTCCTCTCAGGTTTCTTCCTAGAGCTCTTTGCCTTCAGGAGTTTCTTCTCAGCCACCTGCAGCTTTACACCTTACTGTTTGCTGTTTGGGGTTTTAGGCTGGGTTTCTGTATGCATCAGATATCAGCTGATGTACGTAAGGGCCACAGAAATATATTTGATTTGATTTGGATTTAGGTTCCCAACATCCACATGGTTAAACACAGACATTAACAC
>NW_026277970.1:10000-12808 GCF_023373465.1 Oncorhynchus keta | reverse complement strand
TCACCATGTATATCTCACTAGGTCAGGGTATTAAACCTCCATGTATATCTCACTAGGTCAGGATATTAAACCTCCATGTATATCTCACTAGGTCAGGATATTAAAACCTCCATGTATATCTCACTAGGTCAGGATATTAAACCTCCATGTATATCTCACTAGGTCAGGATATTAAACCTCCCTCCATGTATATCTCACTAGGTCAGGATATTAAACCTCCTCCATGTATATCTCACTAGGTCAGGATATTAAACCTCCCTCCATGTATATCTCACTAGGTCAGGATATTAAACCCTCCATGTATATCTCACTAGGTCAGGGTATTAAACCCTCTCCATGTATATCTCACTGGGTCAGGATATTAAACCTCCATGTATATCTGCTAGGTCAGGATATTAAACCTCCTCCATGTATATCTTCACTAGGATCAGGATATTAAACCTCCATGTATATCTCACTAGGTCAGGATATTAAACCTCCTCCATGTATATCTCACTAGGTCAGGATATTAAACCTCCATGTATATCTCACTAGGTCAGGATATTAAACCTCCTCCATGTATATCTCACTAGGTCAGGATATTAAACCTCCTCCATGTATATCTCACTAGGTCAGGATATTAAACCTCCATGTATATCTCACTAGGTCAGGATATTAAACCTCCTCCATGTATATCTCACTAGGTCAGATATTAAACCTCCTCCATGTATATCTCACTAGGTCAGGATATTAAACCTCCATGTATATCTCACTAGGTCAGGATATTAAACCTCCTCCATGTATATCTCACTAGGTCAGATATTAAACCTCTCCATGTATATCTCACTAGGTCAGGATATTAAACCCCTCCATGTATATCTCACTAGGTCAGATATTAAACTCCTCCTCCATGTATATCTCACTAGGTCAGGATACTAAACCTCCATGTATATCTCACTAGGTCAGGATATTAAACCTCCTCCATGTATATCTCACTAGGTCAGGATATTAAACCTCCTCCATGTATATCTCACTAGGTCAGGATACTAAACCTCCATGTATATCTCACTAGGTCAGGATATTAAACCTCCTCCATGTATATCTCACTAGGTCAGGATATTAAACCTCCATGTATATCTCACTAGGTCAGGATATTAAACCTCCTCCATGTATATCTCACTAGGTCAGGATATTAAACCTCCTCCATGTATATCTCACTAGGTCAGGATACTAAACCTCCATGTATATCTCACTAGGTCAGGATATTAAACCTCCTCCATGTATATCTCACTAGGTCAGGATATTAAACCTCCTCCATGTATATCTCACTAGGTCAGGATATTAAACCTCCATGTATATCTCACTAGGTCAGGATACTAAACCTCCTCCATGTATATCTCACTAGGTCAGGATATTAAACCTCCATGTATATCTCACTTGGTCAGGATATTAAACCTCCTCCATGTATATCTCACTAGGTCAGGATATTAAACCTCCATGTATATCTCACTTGGTCAGGATATTAAACCTCCTCCATGTATATCTCACTAGGTCAGGGTATTAAACCTCCATGTACATCCAGTTCTCTGCTGCCAATGACTGGAATAAACTAAATCTCTGAAACTGGAAACACTTATCTCCCTCACTAGCTTTAAGCACCAGCTGTCAGAGCAGCTCACAGATTACTGCACCTGTACATAACCCATCTATAATTTAGCCCAAACAACTACCTCTTTCCCTACTGTATTTAATTAATTTATTTATTTTGCTCCTTTGCACCCCATTATTTGTATTTCTACTTTGCACATTCTTCCATTGCAAATCTACCATTCCAGTGTTTAACTTGCTATATTGTATTTACTTTGCCACCATGGCCTTTTTTTGCCTTTACCTCCCTTCTCACCTCATTTGCTCACATTGTATATAGACTTGTTTCTACTGTATTATTGACTGTATGTTTGTTTTACTCCATGTGTAACTCTGTGTCGTTGTATCTGTCGAACTGCTTTGCTTTATCTTGGTCAGGGTCGCAATTGTTGCTGGGTCTTGCCATTCCATTTTTTGGGGAATGAGGGAGGGTTCCTGGGACAGTCCCAGGATCCCGGTTACTCATTTTAATCCCTAGTGGGAACTGCCATCACTGGAGACCAGGGATTAGAGAGAGAGAGAGAAGCAGGGGCCCTATATTGGAGGACAACATGTCCACCCCTCGTTACTTACCCTCTAATGGAGGTGGGTCCTGCATCCCCAATGGCAGCCTATTCCCTAAATAGTGCACTGATTTTGACCACAGCGCTATGGGAACAAGGGGTCATTTGGGACACAGGCTTTGAGTCTGATAAAGGTACCGCTGCATTTAAAGTCGTTGTCAAGTGGTGGTGGATACAACCAGGCCTTTCTCTGAAACACACACACACACACACACACACACACACACACACACACACACACACACACACACACACACACACACACACACACACACACACACACACACACACACACACACACACACACACACACACACACACACACACACATAACAACGCTCCTGACGAATATACAATTTCCCAGGGGGCAGGCAGGGCCCCAGAACTGAGCAGAGCAGAGAGAGGCCACCAACCTACAAGAGAGAGGGGAGGGCTTTGTTTAGCCAGGAGACAGGAAGGTTGGAACATGGAACACTGGCTACTGTGTACAACTGTTGGAGAGGTGGAGGAGGGGAGGAGGAGGAGGAGGAGGGGAGGGGGAGGATGACAGGGAGGGATGGAGGAGGGGAGGATGACAGGAGGGATGGAGGAGGGGGAGGAAGAGGAGGAGGAGAGGAGG
>NW_026277970.1:0-5000 GCF_023373465.1 Oncorhynchus keta | reverse complement strand
TGTAGTGGGTGATTGTGGTGGTTGTGGTGGCTGTAGTGGTTGTGGTGATTGTGGTAGCTGTAGGGGTTGTGGTAGCTGTCGTGGTGGTTGTGGTAGCTGTCGTGGTGGTTGTGGTAGCTGTAGTGGTTGTAGGGGTTGTGGTAGCTGTAGTGGTTGTGGTGGTTGTGGTAGCTGTAGTGGTTGTGGTAGCTGTAGTGGTTGTAGTGGTTGTGGTAGCTGTATTGGTTGTGGTAGCTGTAGGGGTTGTAGTGGTTGTGGTAGCTGTTGTGGTGGCTGTGGTAGCTGTAGTGGTTGTAGTGGTTGTGGTAGTTGCAGTGGTTGTGGTAGCTGTAGTGGTTGTGGTGGTTGTGGTCGCTGTAGTGGTTGTGGTGGTTGTGGTAGCTGTGGTGGTGGTTGTGGTGGTTGTGGTAGTTGTAGTGGTTGTGGTAGCTGTAGTGGCTGTGGTGGTTGTGGTAGCTGTAGTGGTTGTGGTGGTAGCTGTAGTGGTTGTGGTGGTTGTGGTAGCTGTAGTGGTTGTGGTGGTTGTGGTAGCTGTAGTGGTTGTGGTGGTTGTGGTAGCTGTAGTGGTTGTGGTGGTTGTGGTAGCTGTAAAAACCTACTTTTCTGTCAATGTGCTGTGATCTAGTTGGAAGGCATATGAAGTGTGCATGTTCATCTTTGTGTGTGGGGGGGTGACAACCCGGAAGTGGGAGAGGTGATGCTGGATGGAGGCCCAGAATTTGTTTTCTTTCTCTCACCCTTCCCTCTCTGTCTCTCACACTGCCTGTCTCCCTCTCACCCCACCCCTCTCTCTCTCCTTCCTCCCTCCACCCCTCCTTTCCATCCTTCCTCCTTTAGTCCTGATAAATCACCTCTGTTAAGACATGACCCATAGGGGAGCTATACCCTCCCTCTATTCCTCCCTCCACCCCCTCCTCCCTCCTTTCCATCCTTCCTCCTTTAAAAGCAGGATCCTGAAGTATCCATCAACCAGAGCCCTTCTCTGGCTCTAATGGATTGCCATGCTCCTGCACAAAAAAAATCATTTGTAAACAGCAAAGTAAAAGTTCTTTGGGCGCCAGGCGATGGCTGCATAGCAACCGACCAGTGGAGGGGCAACTGACCAGTGGAGGGGCAATGAGCCTTATGAACTTCCTCTCCAGGGAGGTCGGCCATCAAGACTATAGAGGAGGGAAAACAATCTCTAGAGTCTCTTGTGTTCCAAACTGTTGCCTATACTGTACTACTGTTGACCTGAGAGAGAGAGAGAGGGGGCCCTGGTCCATTATATATGAGATGAGAGAGAGAGACTGAGAGAGAGAGAGAGAGAGAGGTCCAGAGAGAGAGAGAGAGAGAGAGAGAGAGACAGAGACCAGAGATACAGAGACAGAGAGAGAGACAGAGAGACAGAGAGAGAGAGAGGGAGACAGAGATATAGAGAGAGAGAGAGGGACAGAGGAGATAGAGGAGAGAGAGAGAGCAGAGAGAGACAGAGGAGAGGGACAGAGAGAGAGGGCCCTGGTCCATTATAGAGACATGAGAGAGAGGAGGGAGGTCCATTATATATGGGATGAGAGAGAGGGGGCCCTGGTCCATTATATATGGGATGAGAGAGAGGCCCTGGTCCATTATATATGGGATGAGAGAGAGGCCCTGGTCCATTATATATGGGATGAGAGAAGACCCTGGTCCATTATATATGGGATGAGAGAGAGGCCCTGGTCCATTATATATGGGATGAGAGAGAGAGGGGGCCCTGGTCCATTATATATGGGATGAGAGAGAGGGCCCTGGTCCATTATATATGGGATGAGAGAGAGAGCCCTGGTCCATTATATATGGGATGAGAGAGAGTCCATTATATATGATGAGAGAGGGCCCTGGTCCATTATATATGGGATGAGAGAGGGGCCCTGGTCCATTATATATGGGATGAGAGAGAGGGCCCTGGTCCATTATATATGGGATGAGAGAGGGCCCTGGTCCATTATATATGGGATGAGAGAGAGGACCTAGTCCATTATATATGGGATGAGAGAGAGAGGTCCATTATATATGGGATGAGAGAGGGCCCTGGTCCATTATATATGGGATGAGAGAGAGGGGCCCTGGTCCATTATATATGGGATGAGAGAGAGGGCCCTGGTCCATTATATATGGGATGAGAGAGAGGGCCCTGGTCCATTATATATGGGATGAGAGAGAGAGGCCCTGGTCCATTATATATGGGATGAGAGAGAGGACCCTGGTCCATTATATATGGGATGAGAGAGAGGGCCCTGGTCCATTATATATGGGATGAGAGAGAGAGAGGGCCCTGGTCCATTATATATGGGATGAGAGAGAGAGGCCCTGGTCCATTATATATGGGATGAGAGAGAGGGGGAGAAGGGCCCTGGTCCATTATATATGGGATGAGAGAGAGGCCCTGGTCCATTATATATGGATGAGAGAGAGGGCCCTGGTCCATTATATATGGGATGAGAGAGAGGGCCCTGGTCCATTATATATGGGATGAGAGAGAGGACCCTGGTCCATTATATATGGGATGAGAGAGAGAGGGCCCTGGTCCATTATATATGGGATGAGAGAGAGAGACCCTGGTCCATTATATATGGGATGAGAGAGAGAGACCCTAGTCCATTATATGGGATGAGAGAGAGGGCCCTGGTCCATTATATATGGGATGAGAGGGCCCTGATTATATATGGGATGAGAGGGAGGGGCCCTGGTCCATTATATATGGGATGAGAGAGATTATATATGGAGAGAGGCCCTGGTCCATTATATATGGGATGAGAGAGAGGGCCCTGGTCCATTATATATGGGATGAGAGAGGGAGGCCCTGGTCCATTATATATGGGATGAGAGAGAGAGAGAGAGGGCCCTGGTCCATTATATATGGGATGAGAGAGAGAGGGCCCTGGTCCATTATATATGGGATGAGAGAGAGAGAGACCCTGGTCCATTATATATGGGATGAGAGAGAGAGAGGGCCCTGGTCCATTATATATGGGATGAGAGAGAGAGCCCTGGTCCATTATATATGGGATGATTATATATGGGATGAGAGAGAGAGGGCCCTGGTCCATTATATATGGGATGAGAGAGAGAGGAGGGCCCTGGTCCATTATATATAAGGGATGAGAGAGAGGGCCCTGGTCCATTATATGGGATGGGAGAGGGCCCTGGTCCATTATATATGGGATGAGAGAGAGAGGGGCCCTGTCCATTATATATGGGATGAGAGAGAGGGCCCTGGTCCATTATATATGGGATGAGAGAGAGGACCCTGGTCCATTATATATGGGATGAGAGAGAGGCCCTGGTCCATTATATATGGGATGAGAGAGAGAGGGGCCTGGTCCATTATATATGGGATGAGAGAGAGAGAGGGCCCTGGTCCATTATATGGGATGAGAGAGAGGGAGAGGGCCTGGTCCATTATATATGGGATGAGAGAGAGGGCCCTGGTCCATTATATATGGGATGAGAGAGAGGGCCCTGGTCCATTATATGGGATGGGATGGTCCATTATATATGGGATGAGAGGGCCCTGGTCCATTATATATGGGATGAGAGAGAGAGGCCCTGGTCCATTATATATGGGATGAGAGAGAAGGGCCCTGGTCCATTATATATGGGATGAGAGAGAGGGCCCTGGTCCATTATATATGGGATGAGAGAGAGAGAGAGCCCTGGTCCATTATATATGGGATGAGAGAGAGGGCCCTGGTCCATTATATATGGGATGAGAGAGAGGGCCCTGGTCCATTATATATGGGATGAGAGAGAGAGGTGGCCTGGTCCATTATATATGGGGATGAGAGAGAGAGCCCTGGTCCATTATATATGGATGAGAGAGAGGGCCCTGGTCCACAGTATATGGATGAGAGAGAGGGCCCTACCATTATATATGGGATGAGAGAGAGAGAGGGCCCTGGTCCATTATATATGGGATGAGAGAGAGAGCCCTGGTCCATTATATATGGGATGAGAGAGGGCCCTGGTCCATTATATATGGGATGAGAGAGAGGGCCCTGGTCCATTATATATGGGATGAGAGAGAGAGAGGGCCCTGGTCCATTATATATGGGATGAGAGAGAGAGAGGCCCTGGTCCATTATATATGGGATGAGAGAGAGAGGGCCCTGGTCCATTATATATGGGATGAGAGAGAGAGGGCCCTGGTCCATTATATATGGGATGAGAGAGAGAGGCCCTGGTCCATTATATATGGGATGAGAGAGAGAGAGGCCCTGGTCCATTATATATGGGATGAGAGAGAGAGCCCTGGTCCATTATATATGGGATGAGAGAGAGGGCCCTGGTCCATTATATATGGGATGAGAGAGAGAGGGCCCTGGTCCATTATATATGGGATGAGAGAGAGGGCCCTGGTCCATTATATATGGGATGAGAGAGAGGGCCCTGGTCCATTATATATGGGATGAGAGAGGGCCCTGGTCCATTATATATGGATGAGAGAGAGAGGGCCCTGGTCCATTATATATGGGATGAGAGAGAGAGAGGGCCCTGGTCCATTATATATGGGATGAGAGAGAGAGAGGGGCCCTGGTCCATTATATATGGGATGAGAGAGAGAGAGGGCCCTGGTCCATTATATATGGGATGAGAGAGAGAGGGCCCTGGTCCATTATATATGGATGAGAGAGAGAGGCCCTGGTCCATTATATATGGGATAGAGAGAGAGAGGGCCCTGGTCCATTATATATGGGATGAGAGAGAGAGGGCCCTGGTCCATTATATATGGGATGAGAGAGAGAGGGCCCTGGTCCATTATATATGGGATGAGAGAGAGAGAGGGCCCTGGTCCATTATATATGGGATGAGAGAGAGAAGGCCCTGGTCCATTATATATGGGATGAGAGAGAGGGCCCTGGTCCATTATATATGGGATGAGAGAGAGAGAGAGCCCTGGTCCATTATATATGGGATGAGAGAGAGAGGCCCTGGTCCATTATATATGGGATGAGAGAGAGGGCCCTGGTCCATTATAT
>NW_026277969.1:0-19704 GCF_023373465.1 Oncorhynchus keta | reverse complement strand
CTGGTACTACAGTATCACTCTGGTACTACAGTATAACTACAGTATAACTCTGGTACTACAGTATCACTCTGGTACTACAGTATAACTACAGTATAACTCTGGTACTACAGTATAACTACAGTATAACTCTGGTACTACAGTATCACTCTGGTACTACAGTATAACTACAGTATAACTCTGGTACTACAGTATCACTCTGGTACTACAGTATAACTACAGTATAACTCTGGTACTACAGTATATCTACAGTATAACTCTGGTACTACAGTATATCTACAGTATAACTCTGGTACTACAGTATAACTACAGTATAACTCTGGTACTACAGTATCACTCTGGTACTACAGTATAACTACAGTATAACTCTGGTACTACAGTATAACTACAGTATAACTCTGGTACTACAGTATCACTCTGGTACTACAGTATAACTACAGTATAACTCTGGTACTACAGTATCACTCTGGTACTACAGTATAACTACAGTATAACTCTGGTACTACAGTATATCTACAGTATAACTCTGGTACTACAGTATATCTACAGTATAACTCTGGTACTACAGTATCACTCTGGTACTACAGTATATCTACAGTATCACTCTGGTACTACAGTATAACTACAGTATAACTCTGGTACTACAGTATAACTACAGTATAACTCTGGTACTACAGTATAACTACAGGATAAATGCAATCTCCTTCCTCACCCCTTGCACCCTAAGGTTTAGTTGCTATTGTAAAGTGGCTGTTCCACTGGATGTCATAAGGTGAATGCACCAATTTTGTAGAGTGGCTCTGGATAAGGCGTCTATGAACAACTTAAATGAATATTAGTATAGCTCTAGTACTACAGTATCACTCTGGAAGTACTTACTACAGTATATCTACGTATAACTCTGGTATAGACTGTAACTACAGTATAACTCTGGTGCTACAGTATACTCTGACACCTGGTATAACTACTGGTAAACTCTGGACATACAGTATCACTCTGTTCTGAGTATAACTACAGGTATAACTCTGGTACTACAGTATAACTCTGGTACTACAGTATAACCTCTGGTTCTACAGTATAACACCTGATATAATCTGCTAAATTACTTAAATGTAAATGTTTTAGTATAACTCTGGCACTACTACAGTATCACTCTGGTACTACAGTATATCTACAGTATAACTCTGGTACTACAGTATAACTACAGTATAACTCTGGTGCTACAGTATCACTCTGGTACTACAGTATAACTCTGGTACGTACAGTATAACTCTGGTACTACAGTATCACTCTGGGTACTACAGAAGTATAACTACAGTATAACTCTGGTATAACTACAGTATAACTTTCACAATGGTAACTCTGGTACTACAGTAGTAAGTATAACTCTGGTACTGCACAGTTTCATTAACTCACAGTACTACAATTATAGCACAGTATAACTCTGGTACTACAGTATAACTCTGAAAGCACTACAGTATCACGCTGGTACTGCAGTATAAATCTACAGTATAACTCTGGCACTACAGTATAACTCTGGTACTACAGTATCTCTGGTACTCTGGTACTACAGTATATCTAACTCTGGTACTACGTATAACTCTGGTACTACAGTATAACTCTGGTACTACAGTATAACTACAGTATAACTCTGGTACTACAGTATAACTACAGTATAACTCTGGTACTACAGTATCAACTCTGGTACTACAGTATAACTGCTCTGGTACTACAGTATAACTCTGGTACTACAGTATAATCCAGTATAACTCTGGTACTACAGTATAACTACAGTATAACTCTGGTACTACAGTATAACTTTAAGTATAACTCTGGTACTACAGTATAACTACAGTATAACTCTGGTACTACATTATAACTCTGGTACAGTATAACTCTGGTACTACAGTATAACTCTGGTCCTACAGTATAACTCTGGTAACTCTAAGTACTACAGTATAACTCTGGTACTACAGTATAACTCTGGGTACTACAGTATAACTACAGTATAACTCTGGTACTACAGTATAACTACAGTATAACTCTGGTACTACAGTATAACTCTGGTACTACAGTATAACTCTATAACTCTGGTACTACAGTATAGCTCTGAGTGTAACTATACTACAGTATAACTCTGGTACTACAGTATAACTCTGGTACTACAGTATAACTACAGTATAACTCTGGGTACTACAGTATATAACTACAGTATAACTCTGGTACTACAGTATAACTCTTGTACTGCAGTATAACTGAGTATAACTCTGGTCCTACAGTATAACTACAGTATAACTCTGGTACTACAGTATAACCACAGTATAACTATAACTACAGTACTCTGGTACTACAGTATCACTCTGGTACTTTGCAAGTATAACTCTGGTACTACAGTATAACTACAGTATAACTCTGGTACTACAGTATAACTCTGGTACTACAGTATAACTACAGTATAACTCTGGTACTACAGTATACTCTGGTACTACAGTATAACTACAGTATAACTCTGTATAACTCTGGTACTACAGTATAACTACAGTATAACTCTGGTACTACAGCATATCTACAGTATAACTCTGGTACTACAGTATAACTCTGGTACTACAGTATAACTACAGTATAACTCTGGTACTACAGTATAACTACAGTATAACTCTGGTACTACAGTATAACTCTGGTCCTACAGTATAACAGTATAACTCTGGTACTACAGTATAACTCTGGTACTACAGTATAACTACAGTATAACTCTTGTACTACAGTATAACTACAGTATAACTCTGGTACTACAGTATAACTCTGGTACAGTATAACTCTGGTACTACAGTATAACCCACATTATAACTCTGGTACTACAGTATAGCTCTGGTACTACAGTATAACTCTGGTACTACAGTATAGCTCTGGTACTACAGTATAACTACGCTGGTACTACAGTATAAATAACTACAGGTATAACTCTGGTACTACAGTATAACTACAGTATAACTCTGGTACTACAGTATAACTCTGGTACTACAGTATAACTACAGTATAACTCTGGTACTACAGTATATCTACAGTATAACTCTGGTACTACATTATAACTCACAGGTACTACAGTCTAACTCAGTATAACTCTGGTACTACAGTATATCTACAGTATAACTCTGGTACTACAGTATAACTCTGGTACTACAGTATAACTACAGTATAACTCTGGTACTACAGTATAACTACAGTATAACTCTGGTACTACAGTATAACTACAGTATAACTCAGTATAACTCTGGTACTACAGTATCACTCTGGTACTACAGTATAACTACAGTATAACTCTGGTACTACAGTATCACTATAACTCTGGTACTACAGTATAACTACAGTATAACTCTGGTACTACAGTATAACTACAGTATAACTCTGGTACTACAGTATCACTCTGGTACTACAGTATAACTACAGTATAACTCTGGTACTACAGTATCACTCTGGTACTACAGTATAACTACAGTATAACTCTGGTACTACAGTATATCTACAGTATAACTCTGGTACTACAGTATATCTACAGTATAACTCTGGTACTACAGTATCACTATAACTCTGGTACTACAGTATATCTACAGTATCACTCTGGTACTACAGTATAACTACAGTATAACTCTGGTACTACAGTATAACTACAGTATAACTCTGGTACTACAGTATAACTACAGTATAACTTTGGTACTACAGTATCACTCTGGTACTACAGTAACTACAGTAAGGAATACCTAGGATAGGATAAGTAATCCTTCTCACCCCCCTAAAGGATTTAGATGCACTATTGTAAAGTGGCTGTTCCACTGGATGTCATAAGGTGAATGCACCAATTTGTAAGTCGCTCTGGATAAGAGCGTCTGCTAAATTACTTAAATGTAAATGTAGTATAACTCTGGTACTACAGTATCACTCTGGTACTACAGTATATCTACAGTATAACTCTGGTACTACAGTATAACTACAGTATAACTCTGGTGCTACAGTATCACTCTGGTACTACAGTATAACTACAGTATAACTCTGGTACTACAGTATCACTCTGGTACTACAGTATAACTACAGTATAACTCTGGTACTACAGTATAACTCTGGTACTACAGTATAACTCTGGTTCTACAGTATAACTACAGTATAACTCTGGTACTACAGTATCACTCTGGTACTACAGTATCACGCTGGTACTACAGTATAACCACAGTATAACTCTGGCACTACAGTATAACTCTGGTACTACAGTATCACTCTGGTACTACAGTATATCTACAGTATAACTCTGGTACTACAGTATAACTCTGGTACTACAGTATAACTACAGTATAACTCTGGTACTACAGTATAACTACAGTATAACTCTGGTACTACAGTATAACTCTGGTACTACAGTATAACTCTGGTACTACAGTATAACTCTGGTACTACAGTATAACTACAGTATAACTCTGGTACTACAGTATAACTACAGTATAACTCTGGTACTACAGTATAACTACAGTATAACTCTGGTACTACAGTATAACTACAGTATAACTCTGGTACTACATTATAACTACAGTATAACTCTGGTACTACAGTATAACTACAGTATAACTCTGGTCCTACAGTATAACTACAGTATAACTCTGGTACTACAGTATAACTACAGTATAACTCTGGTACTACAGTATAACTACAGTATAACTCTGGTACTACAGTATAACTACAGTATAACTCTGGTACTACAGTATAACTACAGTATAACTCTGGTACTACAGTATAACTATATAACTCTGGTACTACAGTATAACTACAGTATAACTCTGGTACTACAGTATAACTACAGTATAACTCTGGTACTACAGTATAACTACAGTATAACTCTGGTACTACAGTATAACTACAGTATAACTCTGGTACAGTATAACTACAGTATAACTCTGGTACTACAGTATAACTCAGTGGTACTACAGTATAACTACAGTATAACTCTGGTACTACAGTATAACTACAGTATAACTCTGGTACTACAGTATAACTACAGTATAACTCTGGTACTACAGTATAACTACAGTATAACTCTGGTACTACAGTATAACTACAGTATAACTCTGGTACTACAGTATAACTCTGGTACTACAGTATAACTACAGTATAACTCTGGTACTACAGTATCACTACAGTATAACTCTGGTACTACAGTATAACTACAGTATAACTCTGGTACTACAGTATAACTCTGGTACTACAGTATAACTACAGTATAACTCTTGTACTACAGTATAACTACAGTATAACTCTGGTACTACAGTATAACTACAGTATAACTCTGGTACTACAGTATAACCACTGGGTACTACAGTATAGCTCTGGTACTACAGTATAACTCTGGTACTACAGTATAGCTCTGGTACTACAGTATAACTCTGGTACTACAGTATAACTACAGTATAACTCTGGTATAACTACAGTATAACTCTGGTACTACAGTATAACTACAGTATAACTCTGGTATAACTAGTATAACTCTGGTACTACAGTATAACTACAGTATAACTCTGGTACTACAGTATAACTCTGGTACTACAGTATAACTCAGTATAACTCTGGTACTACAGTATAACTACAGTATAACTCTGGTACTACAGTATAACTCTGGTACTACAGTATAACTACAGTATAACTCTGGTACTACAGTATAACTCTGGTACTACAGTATAACTACAGTATAACTCTGGTACTACAGTATATCTACAGTATAACTCTGGTATACAGTATATACTACAGTATAACTCTGGTACTACAGTATATCTACAGTATAACTACAGTATAACTCTGGTACTACAGTATAACTACAGTATAACTCTGGTACTACAGTATAACTACAGTATAACTCTGGTACTACAGTATAACTACAGTATAACTCTGGTACTACAGTATAACTCTGTATAACTCTGGTACTACAGTATAACTACAGTATAACTCTGGTACTACAGTATAACTCTGGTACTACAGTATAACTACAGTATAACTCTGGTACTACAGTATATCTACAGTATAACTCTGGTACTACAGTATATCTACAGTATAACTCTGGTACTACAGTATCACTCTGGTACTACAGTATATCTACAGTATCACTCTGGTACTACAGTATAACTACAGTATAACTCTGGTACTACAGTATAACTACAGTATAACTCTGGTACTACAGTATAACACTCTGGTACTACAGTAACTACAGTAAGGGAATACCTAGGATAGGATAAGTAATCCTTCTCACCCCCCCCAAAGGATTTAGATGCACTATTGTAAAGTGGCTGTTCCACTGGATGTCATAAGGTGAATGCACCAATTTGTAAGTCGCTCTGGATAAGAGCGTCTGCTAAATTACTTAAATGTAAATGTAGTATAACTCTGGTACTACAGTATCACTCTGGTACTACAGTATATCTACAGTATAACTCTGGTACTACAGTATAACTACAGTATAACTCTGGTGCTACAGTATCACTCTGGTACTACAGTATAACTACAGTATAACTCTGGTACTACAGTATCACTCTGGTACTACAGTATAACTACAGTATAACTCTGGTACTACAGTATAACTCTGGTACTACAGTATAACTCTGGTTCTACAGTATAACTACAGTATAACTCTGGTACTACAGTATCACTCTGGTACTACAGTATCACGCTGGTACTACAGTATAACCACAGTATAACTCTGGCACTACAGTATAACTCTGGTACTACAGTATCACTCTGGTACTACAGTATATCTACAGTATAACTCTGGTACTACAGTATAACTCTGGTACTACAGTATAACTACAGTATAACTCTGGTACTACAGTATAACTACAGTATAACTCTGGTACTACAGTATAACTCTGGTACTACAGTATAACTCTGGTACTACAGTATAACTCTGGTACTACAGTATAACTACAGTATAACTCTGGTACTACAGTATAACTACAGTATAACTCTGGTACTACAGTATAACTACAGTATAACTCTGGTACTACAGTATAACTACAGTATAACTCTGGTACTACATTATAACTACAGTATAACTCTGGTACTACATTATAACTACAGTATAACTCTGGTACTACAGTATAACTACAGTATAACTCTGGTACTACAGTATAACTACAGTATAACTCTGGTACTACAGTATAACTCTGGTACAGTATAACTCTGGTACTACAGTATAACTACAGTATAACTCTGGTACTACAGTATAACTACAGTATAACTCTGGTACTACAGTATAACTACTGTATAACTCTGGTATAACTACAGTATAACTCTGGTACTACTACAGTATAACTCTGGTACTACAGTATAACTCTGGTACTACAGTATAACTACAGTATAACTCTGGTCCTACAGTATAACTACAGTATAACTCTGGTACTACAGTATAACTACAGTATAACTCTGGTACTACAGTATCACTACAGTATAACTCTGGTACTACAGTATAACTACAGTATAACTCTGGTACTACAGTATAACTCTGGTACTACAGTATAACTACAGTATAACTCTGGTACTACAGTATAACTACAGTATAACTCTGGTACTACAGTATAACTACAGTATAACTCTGGTACTACAGTATAACTACAGTATAACTCTGGTACTACAGTATAACTCTGGTACTACAGTATAACTACAGTATAACTCTGGTACTACAGTATCACTACAGTATAACTCTGGTACTACAGTATAACTACAGTATAACTCTGGTACTACAGTATAACTCTGGTACTACAGATAACTACAGTATAACTCTTGTACTACAGTATAACTACAGTATAACTCTGGTACTACAGTATAACTACAGTATAACTCTGGTACTACAGTATAACCACATTATAACTCTGGTACTACAGTATAGCTCTGGTACTACAGTATAACTCTGGTACTACAGTATAGCTCTGGTACTACAGTATAACTCTGGTACTACAGTATAAATAACTACAGTATAACTCTGGTACTACAGTATAACTACAGTATAACTCTGGTACTACAGTATAACTCTGGTACTACAGTATAACTACAGTATAACTCTGGTACTACAGTATATCTACAGTATAACTCTGGTACTACATTATAACTCAGGTACTACAGTATAACTCCAGTATAACTCTGGTACTACAGTATATCTACAGTATAACTCTGGTACTACAGTATAACTCTGGTACTACAGTATAACTACAGTATAACTCTGGTACTACAGTATAACTACAGTATAACTCTGGTACTACAGTATAACTACAGTATAACTCTGGTACTACAGTATCACTCTGGTACTACAGTATAACTACAGTATAACTCTGGTACTACAGTATCACTCTGGTACTACAGTATAACTACAGTATAACTCTGGTACTACAGTATAACTACAGTATAACTCTGGTACTACAGTATCACTCTGGTACTACAGTATAACTACAGTATAACTCTGGTACTACAGTATCACTCTGGTACTACAGTATAACTACAGTATAACTCTGGTACTACAGTATATCTACAGTATAACTCTGGTACTACAGTATATCTACAGTATAACTCTGGTACTACAGTATCACTCTGGTACTACAGTATATCTACAGTATCACTCTGGTACTACAGTATAACTACAGTATAACTCTGGTACTACAGTATAACTACAGTATAACTCTGGTACTACAGTATAACTACAGTATAACTCTGGTACTACAGTATCACTCTGGTACTACAGTAACTACAGTAAGGAATACCTAGGATAGGATAAGTAATCCTTCTCACCCCCCTAAAGGATTTAGATGCACTATTGTAAAGTGGCTGTTCCACTGGATGTCATAAGGTGAATGCACCAATTTGTAAGTCGCTCTGGATAAGAGCGTCTGCTAAATTACTTAAATGTAAATGTAGTATAACTCTGGTACTACAGTATCACTCTGGTACTACAGTATATCTACAGTATAACTCTGGCACTACAGTATAACTACAGTATAACTCTGGTGCTACAGTATCACTCTGGTACTACAGTATAACTACAGTATAACTCTGGTACTACAGTATCACTCTGGTACTACAGTATAACTACAGTATAACTCTGGTACTACAGTATAACTCTGGTTCTACAGTATAACTACAGTATAACTCTGGTACTACAGTATCACTCTGGTACTACAGTATCACGCTGGTACTACAGTATAACCACAGTATAACTCTGGCACTACAGTATAACTCTGGTACTACAGTATCACTCTGGTACTACAGTATATCTACAGTATAACTCTGGTACTACAGTATAACTCTGGTACTACAGTATAACTACAGTATAACTCTGGTACTACAGTATAACTACAGTATAACTCTGGTACTACAGTATAACTCTGGTACTACAGTATAACTCTGGTACTATAACAGTATAACTCTGGTACTACAGTATAACTACAGTATAACTCTGGTACTACAGTATAACTACAGTATAACTCTGGTACTACAGTATAACTACAGTATAACTCTGGTACTACAGTATAACTACAGTATAACTCTGGTACTACAGTATAACTACAGTATAACTCTGGTACTACATTATAACTACAGTATAACTCTGGTACTACAGTATAACTACAGTATAACTCTGGTCTACAGTATAACTACAGTATAACTCTGTACTACAGTATAACTACAGTATAACTCTGGTACTACAGTATAACTACAGTATAACTCTGGTACTACAGTATAACTACAGTATAACTCTGGTACTACAGTATAACTACAGTATAACTCTGGTACTACAGTATAACTACAGTATAACTCTGGTACTACAGTATAACTCTGGTACTACAATTAGTATAACTCTGGTACTACAGTATAACTACAGTATAACTCTGGTACTACAGTATAACTACAGTATAACTCTGGTACTACAGTATAACTACAGTATAACTCTGGTACTACAGTATAACTACAGTATAACTCTGGTACTACAGTATAACTACAGTATAACTCTGGTACTACAGTATAACTACAGTATAACTCTGGTACTACAGTATAACTACAGTATAACTCTGGTACTACAGTATAACTACAGTATAACTCTGTATACTACAGTATAACTCTGGTACTACAGTATAACTACAGTATAACTCTGGTACTACAGTATAACTCTGGTACTACAGTATAACTACAGTATAACTCTGGTACTACAGTATAACTACTAGTATAACTCTGGTACTACAGTATAACTACAGTATAACTCTGGTACTACAGTATAACTACAGTATAACTCTGGTACTACAGTATAACTCTGGTACTATAACAGTATAACTACTCTGGTACTACAGTATAACTACAGTATAACTCTGGTACTACAGTATAACTCTGGTATAACTACAGTATAACTCTGGTACTACAGTATAACTACAGTATAACTCTGGTACTACAGTATAACTACAGTATAACTCTGGTACTACAGTATAACTACAGTATAACTCTGGTACTACAGTATAACTCTGGTACTACAGTATAACTACAGTATAACTCTGGTACTACAGTATAACTCTGGTACTACAGTATAACTACAGTATAACTCTGGTACTACAGTATAACTACAGTATAACTCTGGTACTACAGTATAACTACAGTATAACTCTGGTACTACAGTATAACTCTGGTACTACAGTATAACTACAGTATAACTCTGGTACTACAGTATAACTACAGTATAACTCTGGTACTACAGTATAACTACAGTATAACTCTGGTACTACAGTATAACTACAGTATAACTCTGGTACTACAGTATAACTCTGGTACTACAGTATAACTCTGGTACTACAGTATAACTCTGGTACTACAGTATAACTACTGTAGTATAACTCTGGTACTACAGTATAACTACAGTATAACTCTGGTACTACAGTATAACTGGTATAACTCTGGTACTGGTATAACTACAGTATAACTCTGGTACTACAGTATAACTACAGTATAACTCTGGTACCAGAGTATGGCTCCGTACAGAGAACAGCACTGTACTGTGACCAGTTAGGAAATGAAATGATCTCCCCCTCTCTGAATCCAGTCACCTTCATATGACAAGTAATGCGTCCCCAATCGGCAACACATTATTCTATACAGTGTCAACAAAGATTTTTCTAGGAAGAAAGATTCCACACATTAACACAAAATGATTGAATGAACATTTGAATAAAAATATTCACCACTCAACTTGTATAATGAACTGTCTGTTATATACACAGTCCTCCTCTTTCCAACATAGGAATTCATTCACACTATTTCAGAACAGGAATAGACAGTTCCCAGATTGATGTTTCTCTCATTCTACCGAGGCCCACAGCCAATCAACGGAGTCTTTCTCTGGCCCTGTTTATACCCGGTTCCTGATGTTGTCCACCTTCTGATTGTGCCCACATCATTTTCAGAGACGTGTCGACGATTCAAAGACTCATTGTGATCTGATTGTGATCAGATTTTCTAAGTGTTAAACAAGATCAGGTCAAGATCAAGACTAAACGCATGTTAGAAGGCAGGTCCTTCTGTAGCTCAGTTGGTAGAGCATGGCGCTTGTAACGCCAGGGTAGTGGGTTCGATTCCGGGACCACCCATACGTAGAATGTATGCACACATGACTGTAAGTCGCTTTGGATAAAAGCGTCTGCTAAATGGCATATATAAACGAGGCTTCTGTCTGCTCAATATGGTGGAAGAACTGGGGAGTTTGATTTACCATGTGAGCCACTGAAGCAATCAGAAATGAAGAAGGTCCACCGTGACCCTGTTTTTAATTCATTCATTAAAAATAAAATATTGAATTTTTTTAATGGAGTTTTTAGTTCACTGCCTCAAGAACTATCCCTCCCGGGGCAGTAGGTAGCCTAGTGGTTAGAGTGGAGGGATGGCAGGTCGCCTAGTGGTTAGAGTGTAGGGACGGCAGGTAGCCTAGTGGTTAGAGTGTAGGGACGGCAGGTAGCCTAGTGGTTAGAGTGTAGGGACGGCAGGTAGCCTAGTGGTTAGAGTGTAGGGACGGCAGGTAGCCTAGTGGTTAGAGTGTAGGGACGCAGGGTAGCCTAGTGGTTAGAGTGGAGGGACGGCAGGTCGCCTAGTGGTTAGAGTGTAGGGACGGCAGGTCGCCTAGTGGTTAGAGTGTAGGGACGGCAGGGTAGCCTAGTGGTTAGAGTGTAGGGACGGCAGGTCGCCTAGTGGTTAGAGTGGAGGGATGGCAGGTAGCCTAGTGGTTAGAGTGTAGGGACGGCAGGGTAGCCTAGTGGTTAGAGTGTAGGGACGGCAGGTCGCCTAGTGGTTAGAGTGGAGGGATGGCAGGTAGCCTAGTGGTTAGAGTGTAGGGACGGCAGGTCGCCTAGAGGTTAGAGTGTAGGGATGGCAGGTCGCCTAGAGGTTAGAGTGTAGGGACGGCAGGTCGCCTAGAGGTTAGAGTGTAGGGACGGCAGGTAGCCTAGTGGTTAGAGTGTAGGGACGGCAGGTAGCCGAGAGGTTAGAGTTTAGGGACGGCAGGTCGCCTAGAGGTTAGAGTGTAGGGACGGCAGGTAGCCTAGTGGTTAGAGTGTAGGGACGGCAGGTCGCCTAGAGGTTAGAGTGTAGGGACGGCAGGTAGCCTAGAGGTTAGAGTGGAGGGACGGCAGGTAGCCGAGAGGTTAGAGTGTTGGACCAGTAACTGAAAGGTTGCAAGGTCAAATCCCAGAGCTGACAAGGTAAAAATCTGTCATTTTGAACCATGAACAAGGCAGTTAACCCACTGTTCCCCAGTAGGCCGTCATTGTGAATGAGAGTTTGTTCTTAATAACTGACTTACCGAGTTAAATACATGTTAAATCATCCAAATACCCCAGATCTCTTTCCTGTAATATTACAAGAGTTCCAAGCTATTTCTGTCTGTTCCAGTTAAACAAACAACAAACTTGTCTTTCATGTCAATGTGACATTGGTCATAATGACGTTTATTTTTTTGAGGCAGGAAATAACGGCAAAAGAACTGCACTTACAGGGTAAAGTCTGTCAACATATTGTGCTCCATGTTAATCCGATGCT
The DNA here is from genome assembly GCF_023373465.1 of Oncorhynchus keta. Taxonomy (NCBI): domain Eukaryota; kingdom Metazoa; phylum Chordata; class Actinopteri; order Salmoniformes; family Salmonidae; genus Oncorhynchus; species Oncorhynchus keta. Next base: position 6,624 of record NW_026277969.1, on the reverse strand, counting down.
CCACGGTGACGACCGTGTGTATCAACCCAGACACTATGTCTGTTTTCCAAATGGCACCCTATTCCTATGAAGTGCCCTACTGTTGATCAGGGCTCTTCACAGACTGAGAGGGTGGAGGACTGAGCATCTTCACAGACCGTGAGAGGAGAGCGGGGGGGTGAAGGATTAAAGATGATGAATGAACCAGTGAAATGAAACTGATCTTCACTCAGCAGGTTTGACGAGGAGAATCTCTGGCCAGGGGCCACTTACTGTAACTGTAACCTTGTCCCAAATGGAGGCTTGTCCCAAATGGCATATTCCCGACGTAGAACTGGTCCTGGTCAAAACGTATTGGATGAGGAACAGGGTAACAAGGGGACGTGGATGTAATGTCTCTCCCCTGTCCAGACCCTGGTTAGGAGATGCTCCTCTCTCATCTCTCCTGTCTAGACCCAGGGAAGGAGATGCTCGTCTCTCATCTCTCCCTGTCTAGACCCAGGGAAGGGAGATGCTCGTCTCTCATCTCTCCCTGTCTAGGGGGCCAGGGAAGGAGATGCTCGTCTCTCATCTCCCTGTCTAGACCCAGGGAAGGAGATGCTCGTCTCACATCTCTCCTGTCTAGACCCAGGGAAGAAGGAGATGCTCTCATCTCTCCCTGTCTAGACCCGGGAAGGAGGAGATGCCTCTCCTCTTCCTGTCTAGGGGGAAGGAGGAGATGCTCGTCTCTCCCTGTCATGCTCTCTTCCTGTCTAGACCCAGGGAAGGAGGAGATGCTCGTCTCTCCCTGTCTGGACCCAGGAAGGGGAGATGCTCGTCTCTCCCTGTCTAGACTCTCGTCTCTCCTGTCTAGACCCAGGGAAGGAGATGCTCGTCTCTCCCTGTCTGACCAGGAGAAGGAGATGCTCGTCTCTCCCTGTCTAGACCCAGGGAAGGAGGAGATGCTCGTCTCCCTGTCTGGGCCAGGGAAGAAGGAGATGCTCGTCTCTCCTGTCTAGACCCAGGGAAGGAGGAGATGCTCGTCTCTCCCCTGTCTAGACCCAGGGAAGGAGGAGATGTCGTCTCTCCCTGTCTAGACCCAGGGAAGAAGGAGATGCTCGTCTCTCCCTGTCTAGACCCAGGGAAGGAGGAGATGCTTGTCTCTCCCTGTCTAGACCAGGGAAGGAGATGCTCGTCTCTCCCTGTCTAGACCCATGGAAGAAAGGAGATGCTCTCTCTCTCCCCCTGTCTAGACCCAGGGAAGGAGGAGATGCTCGTGTCTCTTCCTGTCTAGACCCAGGAAGGAGATCTCGTCTCTCCCTGTCTAGACCCAGGGAAGAAGGAGATGCTCAAGTCTCTCTCTAGACCCAGGGAAGGAGGAGATGCTCGTCTCTCCCTGTCTAGACCCAGGGAAGGAGGAGATGCTCGTCTCTCCTCTTCCTGTCTAGACCCAGGGAAGAAGGAGATGCTCGTCTCTCCCTGTCTAGACCCAGGGAAGAAGGAGATGCTCGTCTCCCCTGTCTAGACCCAGGAAGGAGGAGATGCTCGTCTCTCCTGTCTAGACCCAGGGAAGAAGGAGATGCTCGTCTCTCCCTGTCTAGACCCAGGGAAGAAGGAGATGCTCGTCTCTCCCTGTCTAGACCCAGGGAAGAAGAGATGCTCGTCTCTCCCTGTCTAGACCCAGGGAAGGAGGAGATGCTCGTCTCTCCTGTCTAGACCCAAGAAGGAGATGCTTCGTCTCTCCCTGTCTAGACCCAGGGAAGGAGGAGATGCTCGTCTCTCCCTGTCTAGACCCAGGGAAGAAGGGAGATGCTCGTCTCTCCTGTCTGTAGACCCAGGGAAGGAGGAGATGCTCGTCTCTCCCTGTCTAGACCCAGGGAAGGAGGAGGGTCTTCTCTCCCTGTCTAGACCCAGGGAAGGAGGAGATGCTCGTCTCTCCTGTCTAGACCCAGGGAAGAAGGAGATGCTCGTCTCCCTGTCTAGACCCAGGGAAGAAGGAGATGCTCGTCTCTCCCTGTCTAGACCCAGGGAAGGGAGGAGATGCTCGTCTCTCCTGTCTAGACCCAGGGAAGGAGGAGATGCTCGTCTCTCCCCTGTCTAGACCCAGGGAAGGAGGAGATGCTCGTCTCTCCCTGTCTAGACCCAGGGAAGAAGGAGATGCTCGTCTCTCCTGTCTAGACCCAGGGAAGGAGGAGATGCTCGTCTCTCCTGTCTAGACCCAGGAAGAAGGAGATGCTCGTCTCTCCCTGTCTAGACCCAGGGAAGGAGGAGATGCTCGTCTCTCCCTGTCTAGACCCAGGAAGGAGGAGATGCTCGTCTCTCCCTGTCTAGACCCAGGGAAGAAGGAGATGCTCGTCTCTCCCTTCCTGTCTAGACCCAGGGAAGGAGGAGATGCTTGTCTCTCTGTCTGAACCCAAGGAAGGAAGGAGATGCTCGTCTCTCCCTGTCTAGACCCAGGAAGAGGAGATGCTCCTCTCTCTCCCCTGTCTAGACCCAGGAAGGAGGGAGATGCTCGTCTCTCGTCTCTTCCTGTCTAGACCAGGGAAGGAGGAGATGCTCGTCTCTCCTGTCTAGACCCAGGGAAGGAGGAGATGCTCGTCTCTCCCTGTCTAGACCCAGGAAGGAGGAGATGCTCGTCTCTCCCTGTCTAGACCCAGGGAAGAAGGAGATGCTCGTCTCTCCTGTCTCGACCCAGGGAAGAAGATGCTCGTCTCTCCTGTCTAGACCCAGGGAAGGAGGAGATGCTCGTCTCTCCTGTCTAGACCCAGGGAAAGAAGGAGATGCTCGTCTCCCTGTCTAGACCCAGGGAAGGAGGAGATGCTCGTCTCTCCTGTCTAGACCCCAGGAAGAAGGGGAGATGCTTGTCTCTCCCTGTCTAGACCCAGGAAGGAGGAGATGCTCGTCTCTCCTGTCTAGACCCAGGGAAGAAGGAGATGCTTGTTCTCCCTTGCCTAGACCCAGGGAAGAAGGAGATGCTCGTCTCTCCCTGTCTAGACCCAGGGAAGAAGGAGATGCTGGTCCTCCCTGTCTAGACCCAGGGAAGGAGGAGATGTCGTCTCTCCCTGTCTCGACCCAGGGAAGAAGGAGATGCTCGTCTCTCCCTGTCTAGACCCAGGGGAAGGAGGGAGATGCTTTCGTGCCTTCCCTGTCTAGACCCAGGGAAGGAGGAGATGCTGCGTCTCCTGTCTAGACCAGGGAAGGAGGAGATGCTCGTCTCCTCCCTGTCTCGACCAGGGAAGGAGGAGATGTTTCGTCTCTCCTGTCTCGACCCAGGAAGGAGGAGATGCTCCCTCTCTGTCTAGACCCAGGGAAGGAGGAGATGCTCGTCTCTCCCTGTCTAGACCCAGGGAAGGAGGAGATGCTTGTCTCGTCCCTGTCTAGACCCAGGAAGGAGGAGATGCCGTCTCTCCTGTCTAGACCCAGGGAAGGAGGAGATGCTCGTCTCTCCCTGTCTAGACCCAGGGAAGGAGGAGATGCTCGTCTCTCCCTGTCTAGACCCAGGGAAGAAGGAGATGTCGTCTCTCCCTGTAACTCCCAGGGAAGGAGGGAGATGCTCTCGTCTCTCCCTGTCTAGACCAGGGAAGAAGGAGATGCTTGTCTCTCCCTGTCTAGACCCAGGAAGGAGGAGATGTTTCGTCTCCTGGGTCTAGACCCAGGGAAGAAGGAGATGTTTGTCTCTCCCTGTCTCGACCCAGGAAGGAGGAGATGCTCGTCTCTCCCTGTCTAGACCCAGGGAAGGAGGAGATGCTCGTCTCCCTGTCTAGACCCAGGGAAGAAGGAGATGTCTCTCCTGTCTGGAGCCAGGGAAGGAAAGGAGATGCTCGTCTCTCCTGTCTAGACCCAGGGAAGGAGGAGATGCTCGTCTCCTGTCTAGACCCAGGGAAGGAGGAGATGCTCGTCTCTCCTGTCTAGACCAGGGAAGGAGGAGATGCTCGTCTCTCCCTGTCACGGACCCATGGAAGAAGGAGATGCTCGTCTCCTGTCTAGACCCAGGGAAGGAGGAGATGCTTGTCTCTCCCTGTCTAGACCCAAGGAAGAAGGAGATGCTCGTCTCTCCTGTCTAGACCCAGGGAAGAAGGAGACCTCCTCTCCTCCCTGTCTAGACCCCAGGGAAGGAGGAGATGCTCGTCTCTCCCTTCATCTAGACCCAGGGAAGGAGGAGATGCTCGTCTCTCCTGTCTAGACCCAGGAAGGAGGAGATGCTCGTCTCTCCCTGTCTAGACCCAGGGAAGGAGGAGATGCTCGTCTCTCCCTGTCTAGACCCAGGGAAGAAGGAGATGCTCATGCCCTCCCTGTCTAGACCCAGGGAAGGAGGAGATGCTCGTCTCTCCTGTCTAGACCCAGGGAAGGAGGAGATGCTCGTCTCTCCCTGTCTAGACCAGGGAAGGAGGAGATGCTCGTCTCTCCCCTGTCTAGACCCAGGGAAGAAGGAGATGCTCGTCTCTCCCTAATCTAGACCCAGGGAAGGAGGAGATAAGCTCGTCTCTCTGTCTAGACCCAGGGAAGAAGGAGATGCTCGTCTCTCCTGTCTAGACCCAGGGAAGGAGGAGATGCTCGTCTCTCCTGTCTAGACCCAGGAAGAAGGAGATGCTCGTCTCCCTGTCTCCCGACCAGGAAGGAGGAGATGCTCGCTCTCCCCGTCTAGACCCAGGGGAAGGAGATGCTCGTCTCTCCCTGTCTAGACCCAGGAAGAAGGAGATGCTCGTCTCTCCTGTCTAGACCCAGGAAGGAGGAGATGCTCGTCTCTCCTGTCTAGACCCAGGGAAGGAGGAGATGCTCGTCTCCCTGTCTAGACCCAGGGAAGGAGGAGATGCTCGTCTCTCCTGTCTGAACCCGAAGAAGATGCTCGTCTCTCCCTGTCTAGACCCAGGGAAGGAGGAAGTGCTCGTCTCTCCTGTCTGGACCCAGGGAAGAAAGGAGATGCTCGTGCCTGTCTAGACCCAGGGAAGGAGGAGATGCTCGTCTGCCCTGTGCCGACCAGGGAAGGAGGAGATGCTCGTCTCTCCTGTCTAGACCCAGGGAAGATGCTCGTCTCCTGTCTGGGCCAGGAAGGAGATGCTCAATGTTTGTTAGGTGGGAAGAAGGGAGATACTCGTCTCTCCCTGTACTCTAGACCACAGGAAGAGGAGATGCTCGTCTCTCACCTGTCTAGACCCCAGGGAAGGAGGAGATGCTCGTCTCTCCCTGTCTAGACCCAGGGAAGGAGGAGATGCTCGTCTCTCCCTGTCTAGACCCAGGGAAGGAGGAGATGCTCGTCTCTCCCTGTCTAGACCCAGGGAAGGAGGAGATGCTCGTCTCTCCCTGTCTAGACCCAGGGAAGGAGGAGATGCTCGTCTCTCCCTGTCTAGACCCAGGGAAGGAGGAGATGCTCGTCTCTCCCTGTCTAGACCCAGGGAAGGAGGAGATGCTCGTCTTTCCCTGTCTAGACCCAGGGAAGGAGGAGATGCTCGTCTCTCCCTGTCTAGACCCAGGGAAGAAGGAGATGCTCATCTCTCCCTGTCTAGACCCAGGGAAGGAGGAGATGCTCGTCTCTCCCTGTCTAGACCCAGGGAAGGAGGAGATGCTCGTCTCTCCCTGTCTAGACCCAGGGAAGGAGATGCTCGTCTCTCCCTGTCTAGACCCAGGGAAGGAGATGCTCGTCTCTCCCTGTCTCGACCAGGGAAGGAGGAGATGCTCGTCTCTCCCTGTCTCGACCAGGGAAGGAGGAGATGCTTGTCTCTCCCTGTCTAGACCCAGGGAAGGAGGAGATGCTCGTCTCTCCCTGTCTAGACCCAGGGAAGGAGGAGATGCTCGTCTCTCCCTGTCTAGACCCAGGAAGGAGGAGATGCTCGTCTCTCCCTGTCTAGACCCAGGGAAGGAGGAGATGCTCGTCTCTCCCTGTCTAGACCCAGGGAAGGAGGAGATGCTCGTCTCTCCCTGTCTAGACCCAGGGAAGGAGGAGATGCTCGTCTCTCCCTGTCTAGACCCAGGGAAGGAGGAGATGCTCGTCTCTCCCTGTCTAGACCCAGGGAAGGAGGAGATGCTCGTCTCTCCCTGTCTAGACCCAGGGAAGGAGGAGATGCTCGTCTCTCCCTGTCTAGACCCAGGGAAGGAGGAGATGCTCGTCTCTCCCTGTCTAGACCCAGGAAGGAGGAGATGCTCGTCTCTCCCTGTCTAGACCCAGGGAAGGAGGAGATGCTCGTCTCTCCCTGTCTAGACCCAGGGAAGGAGGAGATGCTCGTCTCTCCCTGTCTAGACCCAGGGAAGGAGGAGATGCTCGTCTCTCCTGTCTAGACCCAGGGAAGGAGGAGATGCTCGTCTCTCCCTGTCTAGACCCAGGGAAGGAGGAGATGCTCGTCTCTCCCTGTCTAGACCCAGGGAAGGAGGAGATGCTCGTCTCTCCCTGTCTAGACCCAGGGAAGGAGGAGATGCTCGTCTCTCCCTGTCTAGACCCAGGGAAGAAGGAGATGCTCGTCTCTCCCTGTCTAGACCCAGGGAAGGAGGAGATGCTCGTCTCTCCCTGTCTAGACCCAGGGAAGGAGGAGATGCTCGTCTCTCCCTGTCTAGACCCAGGGAAGGAGGAGATGCTCGTCTCTCCCTGTCTAGACCCAGGGAAGGAGGAGATGCTCGTCTCTCCCTGTCTAGACCCAGGGAAGGAGGAGATGCTCGTCTCTCCCTGTCTAGACC
>NW_026277968.1:52500-55019 GCF_023373465.1 Oncorhynchus keta | reverse complement strand
TAGTCTCTATAGCCCTTCCCTCTTGTAGTCTCTATAGCCCTTCCCTCTTGTAGTCTCTATAACCCTTCCCTCTTGTAGTCTCTATAGCCCTTCCCTCTTGTAGTGTCTATAGCCCTTCCCTCTTGTAGTCTCTATAACCCTTCCCTCTTGTAGTCTCTATAGCCCTTCCCTCTTGTAGTCTCTATAGCCCTTCCCTCTTGTAGTCTCTATAACCCTTCCCTCTTGTAGTCTCTATAACCTTTCCCTCTTGTAGTATCTATGGCCCTTCCCTCTTGTAGTCTCTATAGCCCTTCCCTCTTGTAGTCTCTATAGCCCTTCCCTCTTGTAGTCTCTATAACCCTTCCCTCTTGTAGTCTCTATAACCCTTCCCTCTTGTATTCTCTATAGCCCTTCCATGTTGTAGTCTCTATAGACCTTCCCTCTTGTAGTCTCTATAGCCCTTCCCTCTTGTAGTCTCTATAACCCTTCCCTCTTGTAGTCTCTATAACCCTTCCCTCTTGTAGTCTCTATAACCCTTCCCTGTTGTGGCCCTTCCTCTTGTAGTCTCTATAGCCCTTCCCCTCTTGTAGTCTCTATAGCCCTTCCCTCTTGTAGTCTCTACTCTCTCCCTTCCCTCTTGTAGTCTCTATAGCCCTTCCCTCTTGTGGTCTATATAGCCCCTTCCCCTCTTTGTAGTCTCTATAGCCCTTCCCTCTTATCTCTATAGCCCTTCCCCTCTTTGGTCTCTATAGCCCTTCCCTCTTGTAGTCTCTATAACCCTTCCCTCTTGTAGTCTCTATAGCCCTTCCCCTCTTGTAGTCTATATAGCCCTTCCCTCTTGTAGTCTCTATAACCCTTCCTCTTGTAGTCTCTATAACCCTTCCCTCTTGTAGTCTCTATAGCCTTCCCTCTTGTAGTCTCTATAACCCTTCCCTCTTGTAGTCTCTATAGCCCTTCCCTCTTGTAGTCTCTATAGCCCTTCCCTCTTGTAGTCTCTATAACCCTTCCCTCTTGTAGTCTCTATAACCCTTCCCTCTTGTAGTCTCTATGGCCCTTCCCTCTTGTAGTCTCTATAACCCTTCCCTCTTGTAGTCTCTATATCCCTTCCCTCTTGTAGTCTCTATAGCCCTTCCCTCTTGTAGTCTCTATAGCCCTTCCCTCTTGTAGTCTCTATAGCCCTTCCCTCTTGTAGTCTCTATAACCCTTCCCTCTTGTAGTCTCTATAGCCCTTCCCTCTTGTAGTCTCTATAACCCTTCCCTCTTGTAGTCTCTATAACCCTTCCCTCTTGTAGTCTCTATAGCCCTTCCCTCTTGTAGTCTCTATAACCCTTCCCTCTTGTAGTCTCTATAACCCTTCCCTCTTGTAGTCTCTATAACCCTTCCCTCTTGTAGTCTCTATAGCCCTTCCTTCTATAACCCTTCCCTCTTGTAGTCTCTATAGCCCTTCCCTCTATAACCCTTCCCTCTTGTAGTCTCTATAACCCTTCCCTCTTGTAGTCTCTATAGCCCTTCCCTCTTGTAGTCTCTATAACCCTTCCCTCTTGTAGTCTCTATAGCCCTTCCCTCTTGTAGTCTCTATAGCCCTTCCCTCTTGTAGTCTCTATAACCCTTCCCTCTTGTAGTCTCTATAACCCTTCCCTCTTGTAGTCTCTATAGCCCTTCCCTCTTGTAGTCTCTATAACCCTTCCCTCTTGTAGTCTCTATAGCCCTTCCCTCTTGTAGTCTCTATAGCCCTTCCCTCTTGTAGTCTCTATAACCCTTCCCTCTTGTAGTCTCTATAACCCTTCCCTCTTGTAGTCTCTATATCCCTTCCTTTTGTAGTCTCTATAGCCCTTCCCTCTTGTAGTCTCTATAGCCCTTCCCTCTTGTAGTCTCTATAGCCCTTCCCTCTTGTAGTCTCTATAGCCCTTCCCTCTTGTAGTCTCTATAACCCTTCCTCTTGTAGTCTATGGCCCTTCCCTCTTGTAGTCTCTATAACCCCTTCCCTCTTGTAGTCTCTATAACCCTTCCCTCTTGTAGTCTCTATAGCCCTTCCCTCTTGTAGTCTCTATAACCCTTCCCTCTTGTAGTCTCTATAACCCTTCCCTCTTGTAGTCTCTATAACCCTTCCCTCTTGTAGTCTCTATAGCCCTTCCTTCTATAACCCTTCCCTCTTGTAGTCTCTATAACCCTTCCTTCTATAACCCTTCCCTCTTGTAGTCTCTATAACCCTTCCCTCTATAACCCTTCCCTCTTGTAGTCTCTATAGCCCTTCCCTCTTGTAGTCTCTTCAGCCCTTCCCTGTTGTAAGACACCAGTCAGGCTTGTAGGCTCCACACCCCTCTTCTCACCTCTCCTATTTCTGATCTTGCTGGACCAGACTCTTCTATCAGAATCACTCTTCCATCCCTCCCTTCCTCTTCCGTTACGTTGAATCCTTAATGGTTTCTGTAGAAACACACCTCTCACAGCGTCGACCGACAGAGAGAGATGTTCATTTTCACTCCACTTCATCCTTTCTCCAATCCATCTCTCTCTCTCTTGACCCTCCCTTGAACACT
>NW_026277968.1:0-47500 GCF_023373465.1 Oncorhynchus keta | reverse complement strand
CTCCCTGACTCATCCCAGGTCTTCATGAGGAACAAACTCTCTCCCTGAGGGACTCATCCCAGGACTTCATCAGGAACAAACTCTCTCCCTGAGGGACTCATCCCAGGACTTCATCAGGAACAAACTCTCTCCCTGAGGGACTGATCCCAGGTCTTCATCAGGAACAACTCTCTCCCTGAGGGTTTCATCCCAGGACTTCATCAGGAACAAACTCTCTCCCTGAGGGACTCATCCCAGGTCTTCATGAGGAACAAACTCTCTCCCTGAGGGACTCATCCCAGGTCTTCATGAGGAACAAACTCTCTCCCTGAGGGACTCATCCCATCTTCATCAGGAACAAACTCTCTCCCTGAGGGACTCATCCCAGGACTTCATCAGGAACAAACTCTCTCCCTGAGGGACTGATCCCAGGTCTTCATCAGGAACAAACTTCTCCCTGATCATCCCAGGACTTCATCAGGAACAAACTCTCTCCCCGAGGGACTGATCCCAGGTCTTCATCAGGAACTAACTCTCTCCCTGAGGGTTTCATCCCAGGTCTTCATCAGGAACAAACTCTCTCCCTGAGGGACTCATCCCAGGACTTCATCAGGAACAAACTCTCTCCCTGAGGGACTCATCCCAGGACTTCATCAGGAACAAACTATTTATTTTACTTGTATTTAAGAGCAATTGGAGGCCACGGATGGAGAGTTGTATGGCATTGAAGCTTCCTGGAGGTGTTGTTAACACAGTGTCCAAAGAAGGCCAGATGTATACAGAATGGTGTCTTCTGCGTAGAGGTGGATCAGAGAATCACCAGCAGCAAGAGCAACATCATTGATGTATACAGAGAAGAGAGTCGGTCCAAGAATTGAACCCTGTGGCACCCCATAGAGACTGCCAGAGGTCCCTGTATATGGCCTCCACATTGACTCTGTACTGGTACCTCCTGTATATAGCCTCCACATTGACTCTGACCGGTACCCCCTGCCTCCACATTGACTCTGTATCAGTACCCCTGTATATAGCCTCCACATTGACTCTGGACCGGTACCCCCTGTATATAGCCTCCACATTGACTCTGTACCGGTACCCCCCTGTATATAGTCTCCACATTGACTCTGTACCGGTACCCCCTGTATATAGCCTCCACATTGACTCTGTACCGGTACCCCCTGTATATAGCCTCCACATTGACTCTGTACCGGTACCCCCTGTATATAGCCTCCACATTGACTCTGTACCAGTATATAGCCCCACATGACTCTGTATATGTATATAGCCTCCACATTGACTCTGTACCGGTACCTCCTGTATATAGCCTCCACATTGACTCTGTACCACCTCCTGTATATAGCCTCCACATTGACTCTGTACCGGTACCTCCTGTATATAGCCTCCACATTGACTCTGTACCGGTACCTCCTGTATATAGCCTCCACATTGACTCTGTACCGGTACCTCCTGTATATAGCCTCCACATTGACTACCGGTACCCCTGTATATAGCCTCCACATTGACTCTGTACCGGTACCTCCTGTATATAGCCTCCACATTGACTCTGTACCGGTACCTCCTGTATATAGCCTCCACATTGACTCTGTACCGGTACCCCTGTATATAGCCTCCACATTGACTCTGTACCGGTACCCCCTGTATATAGCCTCCACATTGACTCTGTACCGGTACCCCCTGTATATAGCCTCCACATTGACTCTGTACCAGTACCCCCTGTATATAACCTCCACATTGACTCTGTACCGGTACCCCTGTATATAGCCTCCACATTGACTCTGGACCGGTACCCCCTGTATATAGCCTCCACATTGACTCTGGACCACCCCCTGTATATAGCCTCCTCTGTACCGGTACCTCCTGTATATAGCCTCCACATTGACTCTGTACCGGTACCCCCTGTATATAGCCTCCACATTGACTCTGTACCGGTATATAGCCTCCACATTGACTCTGTACCAGTACCCCCTGTATATAGCCTCCACATTGACTCTGTACCGGTACCCCCTGTATATAGCCTCCACATTGACTCTGTACCGGTACCCCCTGTATATAGCCTCCACATTGACTCTGTACTGGTACCCCCTGTGTCTCACTCTCTGTACCGGTACCCCCTGTATATAGCCTCCACATTGACTCTGTACCAGTACCCCCTGTATATAGCCTCCACCTCTGTACCAGTACCCCCTGTATATAGCCTCCACATTGACTCTGTACCAGTACCCCTGTATATAGCCTCCACATTGACTCTGTACCAGTACCCCTGTATATAGCCTCCACATTGACTCTGTACCGGTACCCCCTGACTCTGTATATAGCCTCCACATTGACTCTGTACACCTCCTGATATAACTCTTGACTCTGTACCGGTACCCCTGTATATATCCTCCACATTGACTCTGACTCTGTACCAGGTATATATCCTCCACATTGACTCTGTATACCCCTGTATATAGTCTCCACACATTGACCTTCACATGACTCTGTACCGGTACCCCCTGTATATAGCCTCCACATTGACTCTGTACCAGTACCCCCTGTATATAGCCTCCACATTGACTCTGTACCAGTACCCCTGTATATAGCCTCCACCTCTGTACCACATTGACTCTCTGTACCGGTACCCCCTGTATATAGCCTCCACATTGACTCTGTACCGGTACCCCCTGTATATAGCCTCCACATTGACTCTGTACCGGTACCCCCTGTATATAGCCTCCACATTGACTCTGTACCGGTACCCCTGTATATAGCCTCCTCATTGACTCTGTACCGGTACCTCCTGTATATAGCCTCCACATTGACTCTGTACGGTACCTCCTGTATATAGCCTGACTCTGTATACCCCCTGTATATAGCCTCCACATTGACTCTGTACCGGTACCCCTGACCTCCACATTGACTCTGTACCGGTACCCCCTGTATATAGCCTCCACATTGACTCTGTACCGGTACCCCCTGTATATAGCCTCCACATTGACTCTGTACCGGTACCCCCTGTATATAGCCTCCACATTGACTCTGTACCGGTACCCCCTGTATATAGCCTCCACATTGACTCTGTACCAGTACCCCTGTATATAGCCTCCACATTGACTCTGTTTGTATATAGCCTCCACATTGACTCTGTACCGGTACCCCTGTATATAGCCTCCACATTGACTCTGTACCGGTACCCCTGTATATAGTCCACATTGACTCTGTACCGGTACCCCTGTATATAGCCTCCACATTGACTCTGTACGGTACCCCCTGTATATAGCCTCCACATTGACTCTGTACCAGTACCCCTGAATAGTCTCCTTGACTATCCTGTATATAGCCTCCACATTGACTCTGTACCAGTACCCCCTGTATATATCCTCCACATTGACTCTGTACCAGTACCCCCTGTATATATCCTCCACATTGACTCTGTACCAGTACCCCCTGTATATAGCCTCCACATTGACTCTGTACCAGTACCCCTGTATATATCCTCCACATTGACTCTGTACCAGTACCCCCTGTATATAGCCTCCACTACTGAGGTTGATATAGCGACTCTGTACTACCCCTGATATAGCCTCCACATTGACTCTGTGTACCTCCTGTATATAGCCTCCACATTGACTCTGTACCGGTACCTCCTGTATATAGCCTCCACATTGACTCTGTACCGGTACCTCCTGTATATAGCCTCCACATTGACTCTGTACCAGTACCCCTGTATATAGCCTCCACATTGACTCTGTACCGGTACCCCCTGTATATAGCCTCCACATTGACTCTGTACCGGTACCTCCTGTATATAGCCTCCACATTGACTCTGTGTACCCCTGTATATAGCCTCCACATTGACTGTTGTAATATAACAACATGTGGAAAATGTCATGGGGTTCTGAATACGGTCTGAAGGCTCTGTGTCCAACACTATGAGGTTGAATACGTTCTGAAGGCTCTGTGTCCAACACTATGAGGTTGAATACGTTCTGAAGGCTCTGTGTCCAACACTATGAGGTTGAATACGTTCTGAAGGCTCTGTGTCCAACACTATGAGGCTGAATACGTTCTGAAGGCTCTGTGTCCAACACTATGAGGTTGAATACGTTCTGAAGGCTCTGTGTCCAACACTATGAGGTTGAATACGTTCTGAAGGCTCTGTGTCCAACACTATGAGGTTGAATACGTTCTGAAGGCTCTGTGTCCAACACTATGAGGTTGAATACGTTCTGAAGGCTCTGTGTCCAACACTATGAGGTTGAATACTTGGCCTGAAGGCTCTGTGTCTGAAGGCTCTGTGTCCAACACTATGAGGTTGAATACGGTCTGAAGGCTCTGTGTCCAACACTATGAGGTTGAATAACACTATGAGGTTGAATGCTGAAGGCTCTGTGTCCAACACTATGAGGTTGAATACGTTCTGAAGGCTCTGTGTCCAACACTATGAGGTTGAATACGTTCTGAAGGCTCTGTGTCCAACACTATGAGGTTGAATACGTTCTGAAGGCTCTGTGTCCAACACTATGAGGCTGAATACGTTCTGAAGGCTCTGTGTCCAACACTATGAGGTTGAATACGTTCTGAAGGCTCTGTGTCCAACACTATGAGGTTGAATACGTTCTGAAGGCTCTGTGTCCAACACTATGAGGTTGAATACGTTCTGAAGGCTCTGTGTCCAACACTATGAGGTTGAATACGTTCTGAAGGCTCTGTGTCCAACACTATGAGGTTGAATACGGTCTGAAGGCTCTGTGTCCAACACTATGAGGTTGGATGCTACTGTGGAAATAATGATAATGCCCCTTTTAGTGTAGTGAGCTGTTTGAAAATATGGACTGAAATGTCAGCCTGTTTTGTTGGGATGGAGTTTTGGCCTGTCTGGTGACACGTTAATTGACCAATCGGAAAGAGTTCCAAAGCCTCTCTGCCAATGACAGCTAATTTTTCAGTTTTCCCCTCCCCTAATCAGACCACTCGGTCTATAAGCACCCATCCTGACAGAACCAATGCCCTGTTTCTCCTTTCCTCTGGGTCTATAACCTTAACCATGAACACGGTTCATTCTAGAATGTTCCTCTGGGTCTATAACCTTAACCATGAACACTGTTCATTCTAGATTGTTCCTCTGGGTCTATAACCTTAACCATGAACACGGTTCATTCTAGAATGTTCCTCTGGGTCTATAACCTTAACCATGAACACTGTTCATTCTAGATTGTTCCTCTGGGTCTATAACCTTAACCATGAACACGGTTCATTCGAGAATGTTCACCTGGGTCTATAACCTTAACCATGAACACGATTCATTCTAGATTGTTCCTCTGGGTCTATAACCTTAACCATGAACACGGTTCATTCTAGAATGTTCCTCTGGGTCTATAACCTTAACCATGAACACGGTTCATTCTAGAATGTTCCACTGGGTCTATAACCTTAACCATGAACACGGTTCATTCTAGAATGTTCCTCTGGGTCTATAACCTTAACCATGAACACGGTTCATTCTAGAATGTTCCTCTGGGTCTATAACCTTAACCATGAACACTGTTCAACCATAACCTTAACCATGAACACGGTTCATTCTAGAATGTTCCACTGGGTCTATAACCTTAACCATGAACACGGTTCATTCTAGAATGTTCCACTGGGTCTATAACCTTAACCATGAACACGGTTCATTCTAGAATGTTCCTCTGGGTCTATAACCTTAACCATGAACACGGTTCATTCTAGAATGTTCCTCTGGGTCTATAACCTTAACCATGAACACTGTTCATTCTAGATTGTTCCTCTGGGTCTATAACCTTAACCATGAACACGGTTCATTCTAGAATGTTCCTCTGGGTCTATAACCTTAACCATGAACACGGTTCATTCTAGATTGTTCCTCTGGGTCTATAACCTTAACCATGAACACGGTTCATTCTAGAATGTTCCTCTGGGTCTATAACCTTAACCATGAACACTGTTCATTCTAGATTGTTCCTCTGGGTCTATAACCTTAACCATGAACACGGTTCATTCGAGAATGTTCACCTGGGTCTATAACCTTAACCATGAACACGGTTCATTCTAGAATGTTCTCTGATCTTTTCCCGGGTCTGAGAATAGCAGGCTTCATCGCTAATGCTTTCTCTCTCACTTTCTCTCTCACTTTCTCTCTCACTTTCTCTCTCTCACTTTCTCTCTCACTTTCTCTCTCACTTTCTCTCTCACTTTCTCTCTCACTTTCTCTCTCTCTCTCTCTCTCTCTCTCTCTCTCTGTTTATCTCTCTCTCTCGGTCTCTCTCTCTCTCTGTCTCTCTCTGTTTATCTCTCTCTCTGTCTCTCTGTCTCTCTCTCTCTCTCTCTCTCTCTCTCTCTCTGTCTCTCTCTCTCTCTCTGTCTCTCTCTCTCTCTCTCTGTCTCTCTCTCTCTCTCTTTCTCTTTCTCGTAGGATTTCCTGATGGAAACATTCATCATGTTCAAGGACCTCATTGGGAAGAATGTCTACCCTGGCGACTGGGTCATCATGAACATGATGCAGAATAAGTGAGTACTGTACAGGGACTGGGTGGCTTACACACACACACACATACACACACACACACACACACACACCACACACACCACACACGCCACACCACACACACCACACACACCACACACCACACATGCACATACACACACACACACACACCGCGCCGATGCTTTGATCCCCTCCCTTCGCCCGTTGTTGCCTAGGAACGGCAGTCTGAATCAGGAGTGTGGAATTGAAGTATTTTTATCTCTGTCATGAAACCACACGGCCTCAGGGTCCACACGGGCCTCGAGAGTCCACACGGGCCTCAGGGTCCACACGGGCCTCGAGAGTCCACATGGGCCTCAGGGTCCACACGGGCCTCGAGTCCACACGGGCCTCAGGGTCCACACGGGCCTCGAGAGTCCACACGGGCCTCGGGAGTCCACGGGCCTCGGGAGTCCACACGGGCCTCGAGGAGTCCACACGGGCCTCGAGAGTCCACACGGGCCTCGGGTCCACACGGGCCTCGAGAGTCCACACGGGCCTCAGGGTCCACACGGGCCTCGAGAGTCCACACGGTCCTCGGGAGTCCACACGGGCCTCGAGAGTCCACACGGGCCTCAGGGTCCACACGGGCCTCGAGAGTCCACACGGGCCTCGAGAGTCCACACGGGCCTCAGGGTCCACACGGGCCTCAGGGTCCACACGGGCCTCGAGAGTCCACACGGGCCTCAGGGTCCACACGGGCCTCGAGAGTCCACACGGGCCTCAGGGTCCACACGGGCCTCGAGTCCACACGGGCCTCAGGGTCCACACGGGCCTTGAGAGTCCACACGGGCCTCAGGGTCCACACGGGCCTCGAGAGTCCACACGGGCCTCAGGGTTCACACGGGCCTCGAGAGTCCACACGGGCCTCAGGGTCCACACGGGCCTCGAGAGTCCACACGGGCCTCGGGAGTCCACACGGGCCTCGAGAGTCCACACGGGCCTCGAGAGTCCACACGGGCCTCGAGAGTCCACACGGGCCTCGAGAGTCCACACGGTCCTCGAGTCCACACGGGCCTCGAGAGTCCACACGGGCCTCGAGAGTCCACACGGTCCTCGAGAGTCCACACGGTCCTCGAGAGTCCACACGGGCCTCAGGGAGTCCACACGGGCCTCGAGAGTCCACACGGGCCTCAGGAGTCCACACGGGCCTCAGGAGTCCACACGGGCCTCAGGGAGTCCACACTGCAAACAGATGAGGGAGGGCGGATGAGGAAAACAATAGTATGAATGAGAGTCTGGGGTTTGTTTGGGGTTTTTAACAGAAGGCTAATCTCCAAAGTGACTGTTCTCCTCTGATCGTCCTCATCTTCTTTCCTTTGTTGCTGCTTGTAACTATTGTATTTTATTTAGGTGGTTCACTCCCCTTCACCAACTCTCGCCCACGTTTGTCTGGTAAAGAAGAACATAAATACAGGATTGAAGTGAAGTACTGAGTCACAGAGTGAATGTTTTGTTTGAGACGAGAGTCTGTTTTGATGTAGTTGTCAGATCGAAGAGAAAGAACTAAGAAACGGTTTGAGGACTTTTACAGTTTCATTAGCACATGTTTTACAAAAAATTCTCACGTATATCCAATTTATATCCAATTTACGTCACTGAAAATAAGAATGTGTTCTTAACTGACTTGCCTAGTAAAATACAGGTTAAATAGAAATTTAAAAAAACACTAAACAGTTCTCATCTGTACTTCCATTAGTCTTCTTCATGTGTTTCCGGGGGCATCTTCTCTTGGCCCTCCGCTTCCTAGAGCCAATCAACTGACATGTAGGTGTTTGTTAGAGGCGCCTCTCGACAGAGGGGTCGTATTAGGGTGTGACCTAAAACTGTTAGGACTCGACAGACTGAAGTTAGCAGATCGTAGAGCAAAACGGGGAACAACATTATGTTTGTGAGACTCCCTAAAACTCTCGACAGACTGAAGGGATCGGCTTGTAGGGGTCGTATTAGGGTGTGACCTAAAACTGTTAGGACTCGACAGACTGAAGTTAGCAGATCGGCTTGTAGGGGTCGTACTAGGGTGTGACCTAAAACT
Source organism: Oncorhynchus keta (assembly GCF_023373465.1). Taxonomy (NCBI): domain Eukaryota; kingdom Metazoa; phylum Chordata; class Actinopteri; order Salmoniformes; family Salmonidae; genus Oncorhynchus; species Oncorhynchus keta. Next base: position 38,939 of record NW_026277968.1, on the reverse strand, counting down.
GTTAGGACTCGACAGACTGAAGTCTGCAGATCGTAGAGCAAAACGGGGGACAACATTGTGTTGGTGAGACTCCCATCTTTCCATAGAGGGAGGGGGTTCGTAGAGCAAGGACAAAGGCCCTCAGTACACGGCTGACGACGTGGTCCTTCCTATCCGGATGGGAACGTTCAACGTGACTCTTTTCAGTCTTGACTACCCAGTGTGTCAGACAAACCTCGGCTCATTGTGAAGTGTTTATTTATTTCACCTTTATTTAACCAGGTAGGTTAGTTGAGAACACCTTTAATTTAACCAGGTAGGTTAGTTGAGAACACCTTTAATTTAACCAGGTAGGTTAGTTGAGAACACCTTTAATTTAACCAGGTAGGTTAGTTGAGAACACCTTTAATTTACCCAGGTAGGTTAGTTGAGAACACCTTTAATTTAACCAGGTAGGTTAGTTGAGAACACCTTTAATTTAACCAGGTAGATTAGTTGAGAACACCTTTGTTTAACCAGGTAGGTTAGTTGAGAACACCTTTAATTTAACCAGGTAGGTTAGTTGAGAACACCTTTATTTAACCAGGTAGGCTAGTTGAGAACACTGTTAAGTTAACCAGGTAGGCTAGTTGAGAACACCTTTATTTAACCAGGTAGGCTAGTTGAGAACACATTTAATTTAACCAGGTAGGCTAGTTGAGAACACCTTTAATTTAACCAGGTAGGCTAGTTGAGAAGACCTTTATTTAACCAGGTAGGTTAGTTGAGAACACCTTTAATTTAACCAGGTAGGCTAGTTGAGAACACCTTTAATTTAACCAGGTAGGTTAGTTGAGAACACCTTTATTTAACCAGGTAGGCTAGTTGAGAAGACCTTTATTTAACCAGGTAGGTTAGTTGAGAACACCTTTATTTAACCAGGTAGGCTAGTTGAGAACACCTTTAATTTAACCAGGTAGGCTAGTTGAGAACACCTTTAATTTAACCAGGTAGGCTTAGTTAACCAGAGAAGAACACCTTTATTTAACCATGTAGGCTAGTTGAGAACACCTTTAATTTAACCAGGTAGGCTAGTTGAGAAGACCTTTATTTAACCAGGTAGGTTAGTTGAGAACACCTTTATTTAACCATGTAGGCTAGTTGAGAACACCTTTAATTTAACCAGGTAGGCTAGTTGAGAAGACCTTTATTTAACCAGGTAGGTTAGTTGAGAACACCTTTATTTAACCATGTAGAACACCTTTAATTTAACCAGGTAGGCTAGTTGAAGACCTTTATTTAACCAGGTAGGTTAGTTGAGAACACCTTTATTTAACCATGTAGGCTAGTTGAGAACACCTTTAATTTAACCAGGTAGGCTAGTTGAGAAGACCTTTATTTAACCAGGTAGGTTAGTTGAGAACACCTTTAATTTAACCAGGTAGGCTAGTTGAGAAGACCTTTATTTAACCAGGTAGGTTAGTTGAGAACACCTTTATTTAACCATGTAGGCTAGTTGAGAACACCTTTAATTTAACCAGGTAGGCTAGTTGAGAACACCTTTATTTAACCAGGTAGGTTAGTTGAGAACACCTTTATTTAACCATGTAGGCTAGTTGAGAACACCTTTAATTTAACCAGGTAGGCTAGTTGAGAAGACCTTTATTTAACCAGGTAGGTTAGTTGAGAACACCTTTATTTAACCACCTTTAGAACACCTTTAACCAGGTAGTAGGCTTATTTAACCATGTTGAGAACACCTTTAATTTAACCAGGTAGGCTAGTTGAGAACACCTTTATTTAACCAGGTAGGTTAGTTGAGAACACCTTTATTTAACCATGTAGGCTAGTTGAGAACACCTTTAATTTAACCAGGTAGGCTAGTTGAGAAGACCTTTATTTAACCAGGTAGGTTAGTTGAGAACACCTTTATTTAACCAGGTAGGCTAGTTGAGAACACCTTTAATTTAACCAGGTAGGTTAGTTGAGAACACCTTTATTTAACCATGTAGGCTAGTTGAGAACACCTTTAATTTAACCAGGTAGGCTAGTTGAGAACACCTTTAATTTAACCAGGTAGGTTGAGAACACCTTTATTTAACCATGTAGGCTAGTTGAGAACACCTTTAATTTAACCAGGTAGGCTAGTTGAGAACACCTTTATTTAACCATATAGGCTAGTTGAGAACACCTTTAATTTAACCAGGTAGGCTAGTTGAGAACACCTTTATTTAACCATATAGGCTAGTTGAGAACACCTTTAATTTAACCAGGTAGGCTAGTTGAGAACACCTTTATTTAACCATGTAGGCTAGTTGAGAACACCTTTAATTTAACCAGGTAGGCACCTTTAGTTGAGGCTAGTTGAGAAGACCTTTATTTAACCAGGTAGGTTAGTTGAGAACACCTTTATTTAACCATGTAGGCTAGTTGAGAACACCTTTAATTTAACCAGGTAGGCTAGTTGAGAAGACCTTTATTTAACCAGGTAGGTTAGTTGAGAACACCTTTATTTAACCATGTAGGCTAGTTGAGAACACCTTTAATTTAACCAGGTAGGCTAGTTGAGAAGACCTTTATTTAACCAGGTAGGTTAGTTGAGAACACCTTTATTTAACCATGTAGGCTAGTTGAGAACACCTTTAATTTAACCAGGTAGGCTAGTTGAAGACCTTTATTTAACCAGGTAGGTTAGTTGAGAACACCTTTATTTAACCATGTAGGCTAGTTGAGAACACCTTTAATTTAACCAGGTAGGCTAGTTGAGAAGACCTTTATTTAACCAGGTAGGCTAGTTGAGAACACCTTTAATTTAACCAGGTAGGCTAGTTGAGAAGACCTTTATTTAACCAGGTAGGTTAGTTGAGAAGACCTTTAATTTAACCAGGTAGGTTAGTTGAGAACACCTTTAATTTAACCAGGTAGGTTAGTTGAGAAGACCTTTAATTTAACCAGGTAGGCTAGTTGAGAACACCTTTAATTTAACCAGGTAGGTTAGTTGAGAACACCTTTAATTTAACCAGGTAGGCTAGTTGAGAAGACCTTTATTTAACCAGGTAGGTTAGTTGAGAACAAGTTCTCATTTGCAACTGCTACCTGGCCAAGATAAAGCGTAGCAATTTGACACATACAAACAACAACACAGAGTTACACATGGAAGAAACAAAACATACAGTCAATAATACAGTAGAACAAAAGAAAACAAAAAAGTATATATACATTGTGTAAAGATGTGTGTTGAGTTTGGGTTGTAAAGGTCCATTGGAGAAGTGTCCTCCAGGCCTGTATCGTTCCAGTCAATCATTGTGTATCTGCCTTGTCAGTGCAGTAGCACCAGTCCTACACAACACAACGACATTTCTCTCTGTTTTCACTCCTTTTCCATTTATGACAGAGATGTATTTTATTGTGTTCTGTATGTAGGTGGGCAGCTGTTTGTTCTGTATGTAGGTGGGCAGCTGTTTGTTCTGTATGTAGGTGGGCAGCTGTTTGTTCTGTATGTAGGTGGGCAGCTGTGTGTTCTGTATGTAGGTGGGCAGCTGTTTGTTCTGTATGTAGGTGGGCGGCTGTTTGTTCTGTATGTAGGTGGGCAGCTGTTTGTTCTGTATGTAGGTGGGCAGCTGTTTGTTCTGTATGTAGGTGGGCAGCTGTTTGTTCTGTATGTAGGTGGGCAGCTGTTTGTTCTGTATGTAGGTGGGCAGCTGTTTGTTCTGTATGTAGGTGGGCAGCTGTTTGTTCTGTATGTAGGTGGGCAGCTGTTTGTTCTGTATGTAGGTGGGCAGCTGTTTGTTCTGTATGTAGGTGGGCAGCTGTTTGTTCTGTATGTAGGTGGGCAGCTGTTTGTTCTGTATGTAGGTGGGCAGCTGTTTGTTCTGTATGTAGGTGGGCAGCTGTTTGTTCTGTATGTAGGTGGGCAGCTGTTTGTTCTGTATGTAGGTGGGCAGCTGTTTGTTCTGTATGTAGGTGGGCAGCTGTTTGTTCTGTATGTAGGTGGGCAGCTGTTTGTTCTGTATGTAGGTGGGCAGCTGTTTGTTCTGTATGTAGGTGGGCAGCTGTTTGTTCTGTATGTAGGTGGGCAGCTGTTTGTTCTGTATGTAGGTGGGCAGCTGTTTGTTCTGTATGTAGGTGGGCGGCTGTGTTTTCTGTATGTAGGTGGGCAGCTGTTTGTTCTGTATGTAGGTGGGCAGCTGTTTGTTCTGTATGTAGGTGGGCAGCTGTTTGTTCTGTATGTAGGTGGGCGGCTGTTTGTTCTGTATGTAGGTGGGCAGCTGTTTGTTCTGTATGTAGGTGGGCAGCTGTTTGTTCTGTATGTAGGTGGGCAGCTGTTTGTTCTGTATGTAGGTGGGCAGCTGTTTGTTCTGTATGTAGGTGGGCGGCTGTTTGTTCTGTATGTAGGTGGGCAGCTGTTTGTTCTGTATGTAGGTGGGCAGCTGTTTGTTCTGTATGTAGGTGGGCAGCTGTTTGTTCTGTATGTAGGTGGGCAGCTGTTTGTTCTGTATGTAGGTGGGCAGCTGTTTGTTCTGTATGTAGGTGGGCAGCTGTTTGTTCTGTATGTAGGTGGGCAGCTGTTTGTCCTGTATGTAGGTGGGCAGCTGTTTGTTCTGTGTAGGTGGGCGGCTGTTTGTTCTGTATGTAGGTGGGCAGCTGTTTGTTCTGTATGTAGGTGGGCAGCTGTTTGTTCTGTATGTAGGTGGGCAGCTGTTTGTTCTGTATGTAGGTGGGCAGCTGTTTGTTCTGTATGTAGGTGGGCAGCTGTTTGTTCTGTATGTAGGTGGGCAGCTGTTTGTTCTGTATGTAGGTGGGCGGCTGTTTGTTCTGTATGTAGGTGGGCAGCTGTTTGTTCTGTATGTAGGTGGGCGGCTGTTTGTTCTGTATGTAGGTGGGCAGCTGTTTGTTCTGTATGTAGGTGGGCAGCTGTTTGTTCTGTATGTAGGTGGGCAGCTGTTTGTTCTGTATGTAGGTGGGCGGCTGTTTGTTCTGTATGTAGGTGGGCAGCTGTTTGTTCTGTATGTAGGTGGGCAGCTGTTTGTTCTGTATGTAGGTGGGCGGCTGTTTGTTCTGTATGTAGGTGGGCAGCTGTTTGTTCTGTATGTAGGTGGGCAGCTGTTTGTTCTGTATGTAGGTGGGCAGCTGTTTGTTCTGTATGTAGGTGGGCAGCTGTTTGTTCTGTATGTAGGTGGGCAGCTGTTTGTTCTGTATGTAGGTGGGCAGCTGTTTGTTCTGTATGTAGGTGGGCAGCTGTATGTTCTGTATGTAGGTGGGCAGCTGTATGTTCTGTATGTAGGTGGGCAGCTGTTTGTTCTGTATGTAGGTGGGCAGCTGTTTGTTCTGTATGTAGGTGGGCAGCTGTATGTTCTGTATGTAGGTGGGCGGCTGTTTGTTCTGTATGTAGGTGGGCGGCTGTTTGTTCTGTATGTAGGTGGGCGGCTGTTTGTTCTGTATGTAGGTGGGCAGCTGTTTGTCCTGTATGTAGGTGGGCAGCTGTTTGTTCTGTATGTAGGTGGGCAGCTGTTTGTTCTGTATGTAGGTGGGCAGCTGTTTGTTCTGTATGTAGGTGGGCGGCTGTTTGTTCTGTATGTAGGTGGGCAGCTGTTTGTTCTGTATGTAGGTGGGCAGCTGTTTGTTCTGTATGTAGGTGGGCAGCTGTTTGTTCTGTATGTAGGTGGGCAGCTGTTTGTTCTGTATGTAGGTGGGCAGCTGTTTGTCCTGTATGTAGGTGGGCAGCTGTTTGTTCTGTATGTAGGTGGGCAGCTGTTTGTTCTGTATGTAGGTGGGCAGCTGTTTGTTCTGTATGTAGGTGGGCAGCTGTTTGTTCTGTATGTAGGTGGGCAGCTGTTTGTTCTGTATGTAGGTGGGCGGCTGTTTGTTCTGTATGTAGGTGGGCAGCTGTTTGTTCTGTATGTAGGTGGGCAGCTGTTTGTTCTGTATGTAGGTGGGCAGCTGTTTGTTCTGTATGTAGGTGGGCAGCTGTTTGTTCTGTATGTAGGTGGGCAGCTGTTTGTTCTGTATGTAGGTGGGCAGCTGTTTGTTCTGTATGTAGGTGGGCAGCTGTTTGTTCTGTATGTAGGTGGGCAGCTGTTTGTTCTGTATGTAGGTGGGCAGCTGTTTGTTCTGTATGTAGGTGGGCAGCTGTGTGTTCTGTATGTAGGTGGGCAGCTGTTTGTTCTGTATGTAGGTGGGCGGCTGTTTGTTCTGTATGTAGGTGGGCGGCTGTTTGTTCTGTATGTAGGTGGGCAGCTGTTTGTTCTGTATGTAGGTGGGCAGCTGTGTGTTCTGTATGTAGGTGGGCAGCTGTTTGTTCTGTATGTAGGTGGGCAGCTGTTTGTTCTGTATGTAGGTGGGCAGCTGTTTGTTCTGTATGTAGGTGGGCGGCTGTTTGTTCTGTATGTAGGTGGGCGGCTGTTTGTTCTGTATGTAGGTGGGCAGCTGTTTGTTCTGTATGTAGGTGGGCAGCTGTTTGTTCTGTATGTAGGTGGGCAGCTGTTTGTTCTGTATGTAGGTGGGCGGCTGTTTGTTCTGTATGTAGGTGGGCGGCTGTTTGTTCTGTATGTAGGTGGGCGGCTGTTTGTTCTGTATGTAGGTGGGCAGCTGTTTGTTCTGTGTGTAGGTGGGCGGCTGTTTGTTCTGTATGTAGGTGGGTGGCTGTTTGTTCTGTATGTAGGTGGGCAGCTGTTTGTTCTGTATGTAGGTGGGCAGCTGTTTGTTCTGTATGTAGGTGGGCAGCTGTTTGTTCTGTATGTAGGTGGGCAGCTGTTTGTCCTGTATGTAGGTGGGCAGCTGTTTGTTCTGTATGTAGGTGGGCAGCTGTTTGTTCTGTATGTAGGTGGGCAGCTGTTTGTTCTGTATGTAGGTGGGCGGCTGTTTGTTCTGTATGTAGGTGGGTGGCTGTTTGTTCTGTATGTAGGTGGGTGGCTGTTTGTTCTGTATGTAGGTGGGCGGCTGTTTGTTCTGTATGTAGGTGGGCGGCTGTTTGTTCTGTATGTAGGTGGGCGGCTGTTTGTTCTGTATGTAGGTGGGCGGCTGTTTGTCCTGTATGTAGGTGGGCGGCTGTTTGTTCTGTATGTAGGTGGGCGGCTGTTTGTTCTGTATGTAGGTGGGCGGCTGTTTGTTCTGTATGTAGGTGGGCGGCTGTTTGTTCTGTATGTAGGTGGGCGGCTGTTTGTTCTGTATGTAGGTGGGCAGCTGTTTGTTCTGTATGTAGGTGGGCGGCTGTTTGTTCTGTATGTAGGTGGGCGGCTGTTTGTTCTGTATGTAGGTGGGCGGCTGTTTGTTCTGTATGTAGGTGGGCGGCTGTTTGTTCTGTATGTAGGTGGGCGGCTGTTTGTTCTGTATGTAGGTGGGCGGCTGTTTGTTCTGTATGTAGGTGGGCAGCTGTTTGTTCTGTATGTAGGTGGGCAGCTGTTTGTTCTGTATGTAGGTGGGCAGCTGTTTGTCCTGTATGTAGGTGGGCAGCTGTTTGTTCTGTATGTAGGTGGGCAGCTGTTTGTTCTGTATGTAGGTGGGCAGCTGTTTGTTCTGTATGTAGGTGGGCAGCTGTTTGTCCTGTATGTAGGTGGGCGGCTGTTTGTTCTGTATGTAGGTGGGCGGCTGTTTGTTCTGTATGTAGGTGGGCGGCTGTTTGTTCTGTATGTAGGTGGGCGGCTGTTTGTTCTGTATGTAGGTGGGCGGCTGTTTGTTCTGTATGTAGGTGGGCGGCTGTTTGTTCTGTATGTAGGTGGGCAGCTGTTTGTTCTGTATGTAGGTGGGCAGCTGTTTGTTCTGTATGTAGGTGGGCAGCTGTTTGTTCTGTATGTAGGTGGGCAGCTGTTTGTTCTGTATGTAGGTGGGCAGCTGTTTGTTCTGTATGTAGGTGGGCAGCTGTTTGTTCTGTATGTAGGTGGGCAGCTGTTTGTTCTGTATGTAGGTGGGCAGCTGTTTGTTCTGTATGTAGGTGGGCAGCTGTTTGTTCTGTATGTAGGTGGGCAGCTGTTTGTTCTGTATGTAGGTGGGCAGCTGTTTGTTCTGTATGTAGGTGGGCAGCTGTATGTTCTGTATGTAGGTGGGCAGCTGTTTGTTCTGTATGTATGTGGGCAGCTGTTTGTTCTGTATGTAGGTGGGCAGCTGTTTGTTCTGTATGTAGGTGGGCAGCTGTTTGTTCTGTATGTAGGTGGGCAGCTGTTTGTTCTGTATGTAGGTGGGCAGCTGTTTGTTCTGTATGTAGGTGGGCAGCTGTTTGTTCTGTATGTAGGTGGGCAGCTGTTTGTTCTGTATGTAGGTGGGCAGCTGTTTGTTCTGTATGTAGGTGGGCAGCTGTTTGTTCTGTATGTAGGTGGGCAGCTGTTTGTTCTGTATGTAGGTGGGCAGCTGTTTGTTCTGTATGTATGTGGGCAGCTGTTTGTTCTGTATGTAGGTGGGCGGCTGTTTCTTCTGTATGTAGGTGGGCGGCTGTTTGTTCTGTATGTAGGTGGGCGGCTGTTTGTTCTGTATGTAGGTGGGCGGCTGTTTGTTCTGTATGTAGGTGGGCGGCTGTTTGTCCTGTATGTAGGTGGGCGGCTGTTTGTTCTGTATGTAGGTGGGCGGCTGTTTGTTCTGTATGTAGGTGGGCGGCTGTTTGTTCTGTATGTAGGTGGGCGGCTGTTTGTTCTGTATGTAGGTGGGCGCTGTTTGTTCTGTATGTAGGTGGGCGACTGTTTGTTCTGTATGTAGGTGGGCGGCTGTTTGTTCTGTATGTAGGTGGGCGGCTGTTTGTTCTGTATGTAGGTGGGCGGCTGTTTGTTCTGTATGTAGGTGGGCGGCTGTTTGTTCTGTATGTAGGTGGGCGGCTGTTTGTTCTGTATGTAGGTGGGCGGCTGTTTGTTCTGTATGTAGGTGGGCGGCTGTTTGTTCTGTATGTAGGTGGGCGGCTGTTTGTTCTGTATGTAGGTGGGCGGCTGTTTGTTCTGTATGTAGGTGGGCGGCTGTTTGTTCTGTATGTAGGTGGGCAGCTGTTTGTTCTGTATGTAGGTGGGCAGCTGTTTGTTCTGTATGTAGGTGGGCAGCTGTTTGTTCTGTATGTAGGTGGGCAGCTGTTTGTTCTGTATGTAGGTGGGCAGCTGTTTGTTCTGTATGTAGGTGGGCAGCTGTTTGTTCTGTATGTAGGTGGGCAGCTGTTTGTTCTGTATGTAGGTGGGCAGCTGTTTGTTCTGTATGTAGGTGGGCAGCTGTTTGTTCTGTATGTAGGTGGGCAGCTGTTTGTTCTGTATGTAGGTGGGCAGCTGTTTGTTCTGTATGTAGGTGGGCAGCTGTTTGTTCTGTATGTAGGTGGGCAGCTGTTTGTTCTGTATGTAGGTGGGCAGCTGTTTGTTCTGTATGTAGGTGGGCGGCTGTTTGTTCTGTTGTAGGTGGGCGGCTGTTTGTTCTGTATGTAGGTGGGCGGCTGTTTGTTCTGTATGTAGGTGGGCGGCTGTTTGTTCTGTATGTAGGTGGGCAGCTGTTTGTTCTGTATGTAGGTGGGCAGCTGTTTGTTCTGTATGTAGGTGGGCAGCTGTTTGTTCTGTATGTAGGTGGGCGGCTGTTTGTTCTGTATGTAGGTGGGCGGCTGTTTGTTCTGTATGTAGGTGGGCAGCTGTTTGTTCTGTTTGTAGGTGGGCAGCTGTGTGTTCTGTATGTAGGTGGGCAGCTGTTTGTTCTGTATGTAGGTGGGCAGCTGTTTGTTCTGTATGTAGGTGGGCAGCTGTTTGTTCTGTATGTAGGTGGGCAGCTGTTTGTTCTGTATGTAGGTGGGCAGCTGTTTGTTCTGTATGTAGGTGGGCAGCTGTTTGTTCTGTATGTAGGTGGGCAGCTGTTTGTTCTGTATGTAGGTGGGCAGCTGTGTGTTCTGTATGTAGGTGGGCAGCTGTATGTTCTGTATGTAGGTGGGCGGCTGTTTGTTCTGTATGTAGGTGGGCTGTTTGTTCTGTATGTAGGTGGGCGGCTGTGTGTTCTGTATGTAGGTGGGCAGCTGTTTGTTCTGTATGTAGGTGGGCAGCTGTTTGTTCTGTATGTAGGTGGGCAGCTGTTTGTTCTGTATGTAGGTGGGCAGCTGTTTGTTCTGTATGTAGGTGGGCAGCTGTTTGTTCTGTATGTAGGTGGGCAGCTGTTTGTTCTGTATGTAGGTGGGCAGCTGTGTGTTCTGTATGTAGGTGGGCAGCTGTTTGTTCTGTATGTAGGTGGGCAGCTGTTTGTTCTGTATGTAGGTGGGCAGCTGTTTGTTCTGTATGTAGGTGGGCAGCTGTTTGTTCTGTATGTAGGTGGGCAGCTGTTTGTTCTGTATGTAGGTGGGCGGCTGTTTGTTCTGTATGTAGGTGGGCAGCTGTTTGTTCTGTATGTAGGTGGGCAGCTGTTTGTTCTGTATGTAGGTGGGCAGCTGTTTGTTCTGTATGTAGGTGGGCAGCTGTTTGTTCTGTATGTAGGTGGGCAGCTGTTTGTTCTGTATGTAGGTGGGCAGCTGTTTGTTCTGTATGTAGGTGGGCAGCTGTTTGTTCTGTATGTAGGTGGGCGGCTGTTTGTTCTGTATGTAGGTGGGCAGCTGTTTGCGGGTTGTTCAATTGTCGTTTCATTCTGTTAAACTTCCTGCCCGACTCGTGTTTCCATCTTTAGCTACTTCTGAATAATGCAGCTGTCGGTTGGCTGACAAATGAACACACATTTTCCATTTGTTTCTGTTGTCTGTTTTCCCACCAGGGTGTTTGGTGGTGTGTGTGTGTGTGTGTGTGTGTGTGTGTGTGTGTGTGTGTGTGTGTGTGTGTGTGTGCGTGTGCGTGTGTGTGCGTGTTTCATTCATTATCTGTGCGCGTGTGTGCGTGCGTGTGTGTGTGTGTCGTCCCACTACATGGTGTTTTGATGGGTTGTTTCCCCTCCCATCATTCTGTATCCAAGGTAACACAACCATCCATTATCTGTCCTTATGAGACAGAGAGGTACTGCTCTGTTTAATCTAGCTAGTTCTGTTTCATTCATTATCCGTCCTTATGAGACAGAGAGGTACTGCTCTGTTTAGTCCAGACAGTTCTGTTTCATTCATTATCTGTCTTTATGAGACAGAGAGGTACTGCTCTGTTTAATCCAGACAGTTCTGTTTCATTCATTATCTGTCCTTATGAGACAGAGAGGTACTGCTCTGTTTCATTCATTATCTGTCCTTATGAGACAGAGAGGTACTGCTCTGTTTAATCCAGCTAGTTCTGTTTCATTCATTATCTGTCCTTATGAGACAGAGAGAGGTACTGCTCTGTTTAATCCAGACAGTTCTGTTTCATTCATTATTTACATTTACATTTAAGTCATTTAGCAGACGCTCTTATCCAGAGCGACTTACAAATTGGTGCATTCACCTTGTGACATCCAGTGGAACAGTCACTTTACAATAGTGCATCATTATCTGTCCTTATGAGACAGAGAGAGGTACTGCTCTGTTTAGTCCAGCTAGTTCTGTTTCATTCATTATCTGTCCTTATGAGACAGAGAGAGTACTGCTCTGTTTAATCCAGACAGTTCTGTTTCATTCATTATCTGTCCTTATGAGACAGAGAGAGGTACTGCTCTGTTTAATCCAGACAGTTCTGTTTCATTCATTATCTGTCTTTATGAGACAGAGAGGTACTGCTCTGTTTCATTCATTATCTGTCCTTATGAGACAGAGAGAGGTACTGCTCTGTTTCATTCATTATCTGTCCTTATGAGACAGAGAGGTACTGCTCTGTTTAATCCAGCTAGTTATGTTTCATTCATTATCTGTCCTTATGAGACAGAGAGGTACTGCTCTGTTTAATCCAGACAGTCTCAGAAGGATGACAGTAGTCAGTTGAAAAACTCCATGCCCCATTTTCAGAAGGATAACAGTAACCAGTGGGAAAACTCCATGCCCCAGTCTCAGAAGGATAACAGTAACCAGTGGGAAAACTCCATGCCCCAGTCTCAGAAGGATAACAGTAACCAGTGGGAAAACTCCATGCCCCAGTCTCAGAAGGATAACAGTAACCAGTGGGAAAACTCCATGCCCCAGTCTCAGACCAGCTCAATGAACCGTTTGCTTCTCAGAAACATATTTATTTCTGTCATAGCGGTGTGTCAGAACATATTTTCTGTCCCGAGCTTAAAAGCTCGGACCAGGAAAGCTGAAAGGTTTGTTGATGGAGAACTGATGACCTAAAAGTGTTTCCCTTCGCAGAAAAACAAAAAACCGGCCTTCACAATGAGCAGGAAACCAACCGATTTCCACAGCGTTATTAACATCACATTAATCAAGAGTGTTCAAAGGCTCCTTTTAAAAGCCTGTTTTACATATTGTCCTCTTCCCTTCTTCTGTCCACCACAGCAGTGTGTTGGTCCGTGTCCCAAATGGCACCCTATTGCATACATAGTGCACTACTTTAGTCCGGGGCCCTATAGCACCCTATTGCCTATTATAGTGCACTACTTTAGACCAGGGCCCTATAGCACCCTATTGCCTATATATATAGTGCACTACTTTAGACCAGGGCCCTATAGCACCATACTGCCTATATAGTGCACTACTTTAGTCCAGGGCCCTATAGCACCCTATTGCATACATAGTGCACTACTTTAGTCCAGGGCTCTATAGCACCCTATTGCCTATTATAGTGCACTACTTTAGTCCAGGGCCCTATAGCACCCTATTGCCTATATATATAGTGCACTACTTTAGTCCAGGGCCCTATAGCACCATACTGCCTATATAGTGCACTACTTTAGACCAGGGACCTATAGCACCCTATTGCCTATATAGTGCACTACTTTAGTCCAGGGCCCTATAGCACCCTATTGCCTATATAGTGCACTACTTTAGACCAGGGCCCTATAGCACCCTATTGCCTATATATATAGTGTACTACTTTAGTCCAGGGCCCTATAGCACCCTATTGCCTATATAGTGCACTACTTTAGTCCAGGGCCCTATAGCACCCTATTGCCTATATAGTGCACTACTTTAGTCCAGGGCCCTATAGCACCCTATTGCATATATAGTGCACTACTTTAGACCAGGGCCCTATAGCACCCTATTGCCTATATAGTGCACTACTTTAGACCAGGGCCCTATAGCACCCTATTGCCTATATAGTGCACTACTTTAGACCAGGGCCCTATAGCACCCTATTGCCTATATAGTGCACTACTTTAGTCCAGGGCCCTATAGCACCCTATTGCCTATATAGTGCACTACTTTAGACCAGGGCCCTATAGCACCCTATTGCCTATATATATAGTGCACTACTTTAGTCCAGGGCCCTATAGCACCCTATTGCCTATATAGTGCACTACTTTAGTCCAGGGCCCTATAGCACCCTATTGCCTATATAGTGCACTACTTTAGCCCAGGGCCCTATAGCACCCTATTGCCTATATGAACAGAGTATCACACTCCACCCACAGGCCCAGTGCTGTGCAGAGTACCATACACCACCCACAGGCCCAGTGCAGGGCTGAACAGAGTACCATACACCACCCACAGGCCCAGTGCAGGGCTGAACAGAGTACCATACACCACCCACAGGCCCAGTGCTGTGCAGAGTACCATACACCACCCACAGGCCCAGTGCTGTGCAGAGTACCATACACCACCCACAGGCCAAGTGTTGTGCAGAGTACCATACACCACCCACAGGCCCAGTGCTGTGCAGAGTACCACACACCACCCACGGGCCCAGCACAGGGCTGAACAGAGAGCTCTCTAGTCTTTCATGTCATGTGTCTGTTTGTAGACTCTGTGGACACTCACGCCAACTAAAAAGCCCCAGACACAGCTGGCCAGGGCTTTGTGACGGCACTGCTAATGAGATCTGCATTCATCCGCCTGCTGCCTACCATATTGAACAGCTCTTCCTCACTTTCCTCCTGGTCTGGCTAGGAGAACATCTGTCTGTCTCCTTCCTCCTGGTCTGGCTAGGAGAACATCTGTCTGTCTGCTGTCTCCTTCCTCCTGGTCTGGCTAGGAGAACATCTGTCTGTCTCCTTCCTCCTGGCCTGGCTAGGAGAACATCTGTCTGTCTCCTTCCTCCTGGTCTGGCTAGGAGAACATCTGTCTGTCTCCTTCCTCCTGGTCTGGCTAGGAGAACATATGTCTGTCTCCTTCCTCCTGGTCTGGCTAGGAGAACATCTGTCTGTCTCCTTCCTCCTGGTCTGGCTAGGAGAACATCTGTCTGTCTCCTTCCTCCTGGTCTGGCTAGGAGAACATCTGTCTGTCTCCTTCCTCCTGGTCTGGCTAGGAGAACATCTGTCTGTCTCCTTCCTCCTGGTCTGGCTAGGAGAACATCTGTCTGTCTCCTTCCTCCTGGTCTGGCTAGGAGAACATCTGTCTGTCTGCTTCCTCCTGGTCTGGCTAGGAGAACATCTGTCTGTCTCCTTCCTCCTGGCCTGGCTAGGAGAACATCTGTCTGTCTCCTTCCTCCTGGTCTGGCTAGGAGAACATCTGTCTGTCTCCTTCCTCCTGGTCTGGCTAGGAGAACATCTGTCTGTCTCCTTCCTCCTGGCCTGGCTAGGAGAACATCTGTCTGTCTCCTTCCTCCTGGTCTGGCTAGGAGAACATCTGTCTGTCTCCTTCCTCCTGGCCTGGCTAGGAGAACATATGTCTGTCTCCTTCCTCCTGGTCTGGCTAGGAGAACATCTGTCTGTCTCCTTCCTCCTGGCCTGGCTAGGAGAACATCTGTCTGTCTCCTTCCTCCTGGTCTGGCTAGGAGAACATCTGTCTGTCTCCTTCCTCCTGGTCTGGCTAGGAGAACATCTGTCTGTCTCCTTCCTCCTGGTCTGGCTAGGAGAACATCTGTCTGTCTCCTTCCTCCTGGCCTGGCTAGGAGAACATCTGTCTGTCTCCTTCCTCCTGGCCTGGCTAGGAGAACATCTGTCTGTCTCCTTCCTCCTGGCCTGGCTAGGAGAACATATGTCTGTCTCCTTCCTCCTGGTCTGGCTAGGAGAACATCTGTCTGTCTCCTTCCTCCTGGCCTGGCTAGGAGAACATCTGTCTGTCTCCTTCCTCCTGGTCTGTCTCCTTCCTCCTGGTCTGGCTAGGAGAACATCTGTCTGTCTCCTTCCTCCTGGTCTGGCTAGGAGAACATATGTCTGTCTGCTTCCTCCTGGTCTGGCTAGGAGAACATCTGTCTGTCTCCTTCCTCCTGGCCTGGCTAGGAGAACATATGTCTGTCTCCTTCCTCCTGGTCTGGCTAGGAGAACATCTGTCTGTCTCCTTCCTCCTGGCCTGGCTAGGAGAACATATGTCTGTCTCCTTCCTCCTGGTCTGGCTAGGAGAACATCTGTCTGTCTCCTTCCTCCTGGCCTGGCTAGGAGAACATCTGTCTGTCTCCTTCCTCCTGGCCTGGCTAGGAGAACATCTGTCTGTCTCCTTCCTCCTGGCCTGGCTAGGAGAACATCTGTCTGTCTGCTTCCTCCTGGTCTGGCTAGGAGAACATCTGTCTGTCTCCTTCCTCCTGGCCTGGCTAGGAGAACATCTGTCTGTCTCCTTCCTCCTGGTCTGGCTAGGAGAACATCTGTCTGTCTCCTTCCTCCTGGTCTGGCTAGGAGAACATCTGTCTGTCTCCTTCCTCCTGGCCTGGCTAGGAGAACATATGTCTGTCTCCTTCCTCCTGGCCTGGCTAGGAGAACATCTGTCTGTCTCCTTCCTCCTGGTCTGGCTAGGAGAACATATGTCTGTCTCCTTCCTCCTGGTCTGGCTAGGAGAACATATGTCTGTCTCCTTCCTCCTGGTCTGGCTAGGAGAACATATGTCTGTCTGCTTCCTCCTGGTCTGGCTAGGAGAACATATGTCTGTCTGCTTCCTCCTGGTCTGGCTAGGAGAACATCTGTCTGTCTCCTTCCTCCTGGTCTGGCTAGGAGAACATATGTCTGTCTCCTTCCTCCTGGTCTGGCTAGGAGAACATCTGTCTGTCTGCTGTCTCCTTCCTCCTGGTCTGGCTAGGAGAACATATGTCTGTCTCCTTCCTCCTGGTCTGGCTAGGAGAACATATGTCTGTCTCCTTCCTCCTGGTCTGGCTAGGAGAACATCTGTCTGTCTCCTTCCTCCTGGTCTGGCTAGGAGAACATATGTCTGTCTCCTTCCTCCTGGTCTGGCTAGGAGAACATCTGTCTGTCTGCTGTCTCCTTCCTCCTGGCCTGGCTAGGAGAACATATGTCTGTCTCCTTCCTCCTGGTCTGGCTAGGAGAACATATGTCTGTCTGCTTCCTCCTGGTCTGGCTAGGAGAACATATGTCTGTCTGCTTCCTCCTGGTCTGGCTAGGAGAACATATGTCTGTCTCCTTCCTCCTGGTCTGGCTAGGAGAACATATGTCTGTCTCCTTCCTCCTGGTCTGGCTAGGAGAACATATGTCTGTCTCCTTCCTCCTGGTCTGGCTAGGAGAACATATGTCTGTCTCCTTCCTCCTGGTCTGGCTAGGAGAACATCTGTCTGTCTGCTGTCTCCTTCCTCCTGGCCTGACTAGGAGAACATCTGTCTGTCTTCTTCCTCCTGGTCTGGCTTGCTCCTAGATAGTTGAAGACCAGCCAAAGAGAGTGGTCTGCTGTAAAAGATGGTAGTGTGTGTAATATCAAATCAAATCAAATCAAATGTATTTATATAGCCCTTCGTACATCAGCTGATATCTATATAATATATATATATATATATATATATTTAATAGATGGTATGGTGTGTTTAGTAGATGGTATGGTGTGTTTAATAGATGTTAGATGGTATGGTGTGTTTAATAGATGTTAGATGGTATGGTGTGTTTAATAGATGGTATGGTGTGTTTAGTAGATGGCATGGTGTGTTTAGTAGATGATAGATGGTATGGTGTGTTTAGTAGATGATAGATGGTATGGTGTGTTTAGTAGATGGTATGGTGTGTTTAGTAGATGGTATGGTGTGTTTAATAGATGGTATGGTGTGTTTAATAGATGGTATGGTGTGTTTAATAGATGGTATGGTGTGTTTAGTAGATGGTATGGTGTGTTTAATAGATGGTATGGTGTGTTTAATAGATGGTATGGTGTGTTTAGTAGATGGTATGGTGTGTTTAGTAGATGGTATGGTGTGTTTAGTAGATGGTATGGTGTGTTTAGTAGATGATAGATGGTATGGTGTGTTTAGTAGATGGTATGGTGTGTTTAGTAGATGGTATGGTGTGTTTAGTAGATGGTATGGTGTGTTTAATAGATGGTATGGTGTGTTTAGTAGATGGTATGGTGTGTTTAATAGATGATAGATGGTATGGTGTGTTTAGTAGATGATAGATGGTATGGTGTGTTTAGTAGATGATAGATGGCATGGTGTGTTTAGTAGATGGTATGGTGTGTTTAGTAGATGGTATGGTGTGTTTAATAGATGTTAGATGGTATGGTGTGTTTAATAGATGGTATGGTGTGTTTAGTAGATGGTATGGTGTGTTTAATAGATGATAGATGGTATGGTGTGTTTAGTAGATGGTATGGTGTGTTTAGTAGATGGTATGGTGTGTTTAGTAGATGGTATGGTGTGTTTAATAGATGGTATGGTGTGTTTAGTAGATGGTATGGTGTGTTTAATAGATGATAGATGGTATGGTGTGTTTAATAGATGATAGATGGTATGGTGTGTTTAGTAGATGGTATGGTGTGTTTAGTAGATGATAGATGGTATGGTGTGTTTAATAGATGATAGATGGTATGGTGTGTTTAATAGATGGTATGGTGTGTTTAGTAGATGGCATGGTGTGTTTAGTAGATGATAGATGGTATGGTGTGTTTAATAGATGATAGATGGTATGGTGTGTTTAGTAGATGGTAGATGGTATGGTGTGTTTAGTAGATGGTATGGTGTGTTTAATAGATGGTATGGTGTGTTTAGTAGATGGTATGGTGTGTTTAATAGATGGTGTTGTGTGTTTAATAGATGGTATGGTGTGTTTAGTAGATGATAGATGGTATGGTGTGTTTAGTAGATGATAGATGGTATGGTGTGTTTAGTAGATGATAGATGGTATGGTGTGTTTAATAGATGGTATGGTGTGTTTAGTAGATGGCATGGTGTGTTTAGTAGATGATAGATGGTATGGTGTGTTTAGTAGATGATAGATGGTATGGTGTGTTTAGTAGATGGTATGGTGTGTTTAGTAGATGGTATGGTGTGTTTAATAGATGTTAGATGGTATGGTGTGTTTAATAGATGGTATGGTGTGTTTAGTAGATGGTATGGTGTGTTTAATAGATGGTATGGTGTGTTTAATAGATTGTATGGTGTGTTTAGTAGATGGTATGGTGTGTTTAGTAGATGGTATGGTGTGTTTAGTAGATGGTATGGTGTGTTTAATAGATGATAGATGGTATGGTGTGTTTAGTAGATGGTATGGTGTGTTTAGTAGATGGTATGGTGTGTTTAGTAGATGGTATGGTGTGTTTAATAGATGGTATGGTGTGTTTAGTAGATGGTATGGTGTGTTTAATAGATGATAGATGGTATGGTGTGTTTAGTAGATGATAGATGGTATGGTGTGTTTAGTAGATGATAGATGGCATGGTGTGTTTAGTAGATGGTATGGTGTGTTTAATAGATGTTAGATGGTATGGTGTGTTTAATAGATGATAGATGGTATGGTGTGTTTAATAGATGTTAGATGGTAAGGTGTGTTTAATAGATGATATGGTGTGTTTAGTAGATGGCATGGTGTGTTTAGTAGATGATAGATGGTATGGTGTGTTTAGTAGATGATAGATGGCATGGTGTGTTTAATAGATGTTAGATGGTAAGGTGTGTTTAATAGATGATATGGTGTGTTTAGTAGATGGCATGGTGTGTTTAGTAGATGATAGATGGTATGGTGTGTTTAATAGATGATAGATGGTATGGTGTGTTTAATAGATGATATATGGTATGGTGTGTTTAATAGATGGTATGGTGTGTTTAGTAGATGGCATGGTGTGTTTAGTAGATGATAGATGGTATGGTGTGTTTAATAGATGATAGATGGTATGGTGTGTTTAGTAGATGATAGATGGTATGGTGTGTTTAGTAGATGATAGATGGTATGGTGTGTTTAATAGATGATAGATGGTATGGTGTGTTTAATAGATGATAGATGGTATGGTGTGTTTAATAGATGATAGATGCTATGGTGTGTTTAATAGATGATAGATGGTATGGTGTGTTTAGTAGATGGCATGGTGTGTTTAGTAGATGATAGATGGTATGGTGTGTTTAATAGATGATAGATGGTATGGTGTGTTTAATAGATGGTATGGTGTGTTTAGTAGATGGCATGGTGTGTTTAGTAGATGATAGATGGTATGGTGTGTTTAATAGATGATAGATGGTATGGTGTGTTTAATAGATGGTATGGTGTGTTTAGTAGATGGCATGGTGTGTTTAGTAGATGATAGATGGTATGGTGTGTTTAATAGATGGTATGGTGTGTTTAGTAGATGGCATGGTGTGTTTAGTAGATGATAGATGGTATGGTGTGTTTAATAGATGATAGATGGTATGGTGTGTTTAATAGATGGTATGGTGTGTGTTTAGTAGATGGTAGATGGTATGGTGTGTTTAGTAGATGATAGATGGTATGGTGTGTTTAGTAGATGGTATGGTGTGTTTAGTAGATGGCATGGTGTGTTTAATAGATGATAGATGGTATGGTGTGTTTAATAGATGATAGATGGTATGGTGTGTTTAATAGATGGTATGGTGTGTTTAGTAGATGGCATGGTGTGTTTAGTAGATGATAGATGGTATGGTGTGTTTAGTAGATGATAGATGGTATGGTGTGTTTAGTAGATGTTAGATGGTATGGTGTGTTTAGTAGATGATAGATGCTATGGTGTGTTTAATAGATGGTATGGTTTGTTTAATAGATGGTATTGTGTTTAGTAGATGGTATGGTGTGTTTAGTAGATGGTATGGTGTGTTTAATAGATGATATGGTATGGTGTGTTTAGTAGATGATAGATGGTATGGTGTGTTTAGTAGATGATAGATGGTATGGTGTGTTTAATAGATGGCATGGTGTGTTTAGTAGATGATAGATGGTATGGTGTGTTTAGTAGATGATAGATGGTATGGTGTGTTTAGTAGATGTTAGATGGTATGGTGTGTTTAGTAGATGATAGATGGTATGGTGTGTTTAATAGATGGTATGGTGTGTTTAATAGATGGTATGGTGTGTTTAGTAGATGGTATGGTGTGTTTAGTAGATGGTATGGTGTGTTTAATAGATGGTATGGTGTGTTTAATAGATGGTATGGTGTGTTTAGTAGATGGTATGGTGTGTTTAATAGATGGTATGGTGTGTTTAGTAGATGTTAGATGGTATGGTGTGTTTAATAGATGGTATGGTGTGTTTAATAGATGGTAGATGGTATGGTGTTTAATAGATGGTATGGTGTGTTTAATAGATGGTATGGTGTGTTTAATAGATGGTATGGTGTGTTTAATAGATGGTATGGTGTGTTTAATAGATGGTATGGTGTGTTTAAGATGTTAGATGGTATGGTGTGTTTAATAGATGGTATGGTGTGTTTAATAGATGGTATGGTGTGTTTAATAGATAGATGTGTTTAGTAGATGGTATGGTGTGTTTAATAGATGGTATGGTGTGTTTAATAGATGTTAGATGGTATGGTGTGTTTAGTAGATGGTATGGTGTGTTTAATAGATGGTATGGTGTGTTTAGTAGATGGTATGGTGTGTTTAGTAGATGGTATGGTGTGTTTAGTAGATGGTATGGTGTGTTTAGTAGATGGGATGGTGTGTTTAGTAGATGGTATGGTGTGTTTAATAGATGGTATGGTGTGTTTAGTAGATGGTATGGTGTGTTTAATAGATGGTATGGTGTGTTTAATAGATGGTAGATGGTATGGTGTGTTTAGTAGATGGTATGGTGTGTTTAATAGATGGTATGGTGTGTTTAGTAGATGGTATGGTGTGTTTAGTAGATGGTATGGTGTGTTTAGTAGATGGTATGGTGTGTTTAGTAGATGGTATGGTGTGTTTAGTAGATGGTATGGTGTGTTTAATAGATGGTATGGTGTGTTTAGTAGATGGTATGGTGTGTTTAGTAGATGTTAGATGGTATGGTGTGTTTAATAGATGGTATGGTGTGTTTAGTAGATGGTATGGTGTGTTTAGTAGATGTTAGATGGTATGGTGTGTTTAATAGATGGTGTGGTGTGTTTAATAGATGGTATGGTGTGTTTAGTAGATGTTATATGGTAAAGTGCCCATTCTGCTGAATCCTTAGTGGATTCTACCTGTAATCCTAATCCTTCCTCTGTTCGGGAATTCAGTCACACCTTCCTTCAAATATATAATATATTATATATATATATATATATATATATATATATATATATATATATATATATACCACTCTAGACACAATCCTGCAAAAGAAACCTTTCAAACCGCCAAGCTTCATACAGGGTTGTGAATCTCTCCACCTTCATCCCGAGCTTCATAATAGCCGTTCCCACTGGGTCTCCACCCTTCATCACCGGGCTTCATAATAGCCGTTCCCTGGTCAGTACCCTTCATCACTGAGCTTCATAATAGCCGTTCCCACCTCTCTCACCCTTCATCACCGAGCTTCATAATAGCCGTTCCCACCAATATCTCCACCCTTCATCACCGAGGGAATAAGGGTTTCCCACCAATCTCTCCACCCTTCATCACCGAGCTTCATAATAGCCGTTCCCACCAATCTCTCCACCCTTCATCACTGAGCTTCATAATAGCCGTTCCCACCAATCTCTCCACCCTTCATCACCGAGCTTCATAATAGCCGTTCCCACCAATATCTCCACCCTTCATCACTGAGCTTCATAATAGCCGTTCCCACCAATATCTCCACCCTTCATCACCGAGCTTCATAATAGCCGTTCCCACCAATCTCTCCACCCTTCATCACCGAGCCTTTCACGCTGTAACTGGGAACATGACAATCCTGTCCTATGTGAGATGGAGTGAGCTGATATTAAATGACCTCCTCTCCAGAAGGAGGTCAATGGTGGGCTATAATGATGGGCCTTTGTTCTGTTGGGACTGTTAATTACTGGTGAGAGTGGTGCCGGAGGATGAGGAGGAGATGAGCCGGTCAGATGAAGAGATGAGAGAGTAGGGCACTGGGTAGGGAACAGGGTTGTGAGCCTCTGGTCAGTAGTAGGGCACTGGGTAGGGAGCAGGGTTGTGAACCTAATGGCACCTTATTCCCTCTATAGTACTCTACTTTATAGAGCCTCTGGTCAGTAGTAGGGCACTGGGTAGGGAACAGGGTTGTGAACCTCTGTAGGGCACTGGGTAGGGAACAGGGTTGTGAACCTCTGTCAGGGCACTGGGTAGGGAACAGGGTTGTGAACCTCTGGTCAGTAGTAGGGCACTGGGTAGGGAACAGGGTTGTGAACCTCTGGTCAGTAGTAGGGCACTGGGTAGGGAACAGGGTTGTGAACCTCTGGTCAGTAGTAGGGCACTGGGTAGGGAACAGGGTTGTGGACCTCTGGTCAGTAGTAGGGCACTGGGTAGGGAACAGGGTTGTGAACCTCTGGTCAGTAGTAGGGCACTGGGTAGGGAACAGGGTTGTGAACCTCTGGTCAGTAGTAGGGCACTGGGTGGGGAACAGGGTTGTGAACCTCTGGTCAGTAGTAGGGCACTGGGGTGGGGAACAGGGTTGTGGGTCAGTAGTAGGGCACTGGGTAGGGAACAGGGTTGTGAACCTCTGGTCAGTAGTAGGGCACTGGGTAGGGAACAGGGTTGTGTTCCTCTGGTCAGTAGTAGGGCACTGGGTAGGGGAACAGGGTTGTGAACCTCTGGTCAGTAGTAGGGCACTGGGTAGGGGAACAGGGTTGTGGTCCTCTGGTCAGTTGTAGGGCACTGGGTAGGGAACAGGGTTGTGAACCTCTGGTCAGTTGTAGGGCACTGGGTAGGGAACAGGGTTGTGAACCTCTGGTCAGTAGTAGGGCACTGGGTAGGGAACAGGGTTGTGAACCTCTGGTCAGTAGTAGGGCACTGGGTAGGAACAGGGTTGTGAACCTCTGGTCAGTAGTAGGGCACTGGGTAGGGAACAGGGTTGTGAACACTGGGTGGTCAGGGTTGTGAACCTCTGGTCAGGTAGGACTGGGTAGGGAACAGGGTTGTGAACCTCTGGTCAGTATTAGGGCACTGGGTAGGGAACAGGGTTGTGAACCTCTGGTCAGTAGTAGGGCACTGGGTAGGGAACAGGGTTGTGGTCCTCTGGTCAGTAGTAGGGCACTGGGTAGGGAACAGGGTTGTGAACCTCTGGTCAGTAGTAGGGCACTGGGTAGGGAACAGGGTTGTGAACCTCTGGTCAGTAGTAGGGCACTGGGTAGGGAACAGGGTTGTGGTCCTCTGGTCAGTAGTAGGGCACTGGGTAGGGAACAGGGTTGTGAACCTCTGGTCAGTAGTAGGGCACTGGGTAGGGAACAGGGTTGTGAACCTCTGGTCAGTAGTAGGGCACTGGGTAGGGAACAGGGTTGTGGTCCTCTGGTCAGTAGTAGGGCACTGGGTAGGGAACAGGGTTGTGTTCCTCTGGTCAGTAGTAGGGCACTGGGTGGGGAACAGGGTTGTGAACCTCTGGTCAGTAGTAGGGCACTGGGTAGGGAACAGGGTTGTGAACCTCTGGTCAGTAGTAGGGCACTGGGTAGGGAACAGGGTTGTGAACCTCTGGTCAGTAGTAGGGCACTGGGTAGGGAACAGGGTTGTGAACCTCTGGTCAGTAGTAGGGCACTGGGTAGGGAACAGGGTTGTGAACCTCTGGTCAGTAGTAGGGCACTGGGTAGGGAACAGGGTTGTGGTCCTCTGGTCAGTAGTAGGGCACTGGGTAGGAACAGGGTTGTGTTCCTCTGGTCAGTAGTAGGGCACTGGGTGGGAACAGGGTTGTGAACCTCTGGTCAGTAGTAGGGCACTGGGTAGGGAACAGGGTTGTGAACCTCTGGTCAGTAGTAGGGCACTGGGTAGGGAACAGGGTTGTGAACCTCTGGTCAGTAGTAGGGCACTGGGTGGGGAACAGGGTTGTGAACCTCTGGTCAGTAGTAGGGCACTGGGTAGGGAACAGGGTTGTGAACCTCTGGTCAGTAGTAGGGCACTGGGTAGGGAACAGGGTTGTGAACCTCTGGTCAGTAGTAGGGCACTGGGTAGGGAACAGGGTTGTGGTCCTCTGGTCAGTAGTAGGGCACTGGGTAGGGAACAGGGTTGTGTTCCTCTGGTCAGTAGTAGGGCACTGGGTAGGGAACAGGGTTGTGAACCTCTGGTCAGTAGTAGGGCACTGGGTAGGGAACAGGGTTGTGGTCCTCTGGTCAGTTGTAGGGCACTGGGTAGGGAACAGGGTTGTGGTCCTCTGGTCAGTAGTAGGGCACTGGGTAGGGAACAGGGTTGTGAACCTCTGGTCAGTAGTAGGGCACTGGGTAGGGAACAGGGTTGTGAACCTCTGGTCAGTAGTAGGGCACTGGGTAGGGAACAGGGTTGTGGTCCTCTGGTCAGTAGTAGGGCACTGGGTAGGGAACAGGGTTGTGAACCTCTGGTCAGTAGTAGGGCACTGGGTAGGGAACAGGGTTGTGAACCTCTGGTCAGTAGTAGGGCACTGGGTGGGGAACAGGGTTGTGGTCCTCTGGTCAGTAGTAGGGCACTGGGTAGGGAACAGGGTTGTGAACCTCTGGTCAGTAGTAGGGCACTGGGTAGGGAACAGGGTTGTGAACCTCTGGTCAGTAGTAGGGCACTGGGTAGGGAACAGGGTTGTGGTTCCTCTGGTCAGTAGTAGGGCACTGGGTAGGGAACAGGGTTGTGAACCTCTGGTCAGTAGTAGGGCACTGGGTAGGGAACAGGGTTGTGAACCTCTGGTCAGTAGTAGGGCACTGGGTAGGGAACAGGGTTGTGGTCCTCTGGTCAGTAGTAGGGCACTGGGTGGGGAACAGGGTTGTGAACCTCTGGTCAGTAGTAGGGCACTGGGTAGGGAACAGGGTTGTGTTCCTCTGGTCAGTAGTAGGGCACTGGGTAGGGAACAGGGTTGTGTTCCTCTGGTCAGTAGTAGGGCACTGGGTAGGGAACAGGGTTGTGAACCTCTGGTCAGTAGTAGGGCACTGGGTGGGGAACAGGGTTGTGTTCCTCTGGTCAGTAGTAGGGCACTGGGTGGGGAACAGGGTTGTGAACCTCTGGTCAGTAGTAGGGCACTGGGTAGGGAACAGGGTTGTGAACCTCTGGTCAGTAGTAGGGCACTGGGTAGGGAACAGGGTTGTGGTCCTCTGGTCAGTAGTAGGGCACTGGGTAGGGAACAGGGTTGTGAACCTCTGGTCAGTAGTAGGGCACTGGGTAGGGAACAGGGTTGTGGTCCTCTGGTCAGTAGTAGGGCACTGGGTAGGGAACAGGGTTGTGAACCTCTGGTCAGTAGTAGGGCACTGGGTAGGGAACAGGGTTGTGGTCCTCTGGTCAGTAGTAGGGCACTGGGTAGGGAACAGGGTTGTGGTCCTCTGGTCAGTAGTAGGGCACTGGGTAGGGAACAGGGTTGTGTTCCTCTGGTCAGTAGTAGGGCACTGGGTAGGGAACAGGGTTGTGAACCTCTGGTCAGTAGTAGGGCACTGGGTAGGGAACAGGGTTGTGAACCTCTGGTCAGTAGTAGGGCACTGGGTGGGAACAGGGTTGTGAACCTCTGGTCAGTTGTAGGGCACTGGGTGGGAACAGGGTTGTGTTCCTCTGGTCAGTAGTGGGCACTGGGTAGGGAACAGGGTTGTGAACCCTGCTGCTCAGAGGGCACTGGGAAGAAAAGGTGTCCCCCTGTGTTCCTCTGGTCAGTAGTAGGGCACTGGGAAAAGAACAACACGTTCCCCCATACACCCCCTCTGGTCAGTTGTACCTCCTGCACGGACAACAGGGTTCCCCCAATACACTCACCTCTCTCTACCTCTCTCTGAGACACATCCCCCACAAACACCCTCTACCTCAATTACCCACCTGCACACCACACACACACACACACACACCCATACACACACACACACAATCACACACTGGAGGTGCTGCTGGGGAAAGAGAAGAAAAGGTGTCCCCTGTCTCCTATCTTTGCAATGTGGCGGGCGATTCATCTTGTGTGAAAAGCCAACAACACGTTCCCAGCCCTTACCCCTCCTCTCAGCTGGAGCTTCAGACATGTGAGTTCAGAGTCACCTGACCTTTTCACAGCCCCTCTACATACAGTACCAGTCAACAGTTTGAACACTACTTCTCAATGGTTTTTCTTAATGTTTTACTATTTTCTACATTTGTAGAACAATGGAGAAGACATCAAACATGATTCCATATGTGTTATTTCATAGTTTTGATTATTTTACAATGTAGAAAATAGTCAAAATAAAGAAGAACACTTGAGTCCAAACATTTGACTGGGACTGTAGCTCCTTCCAGTCCTGGGTTAAATAGATTCAAAAGCAGGTAGAAAACTCTCGCTGGGCTTGATTGAGCAATGGAACCGATATAATAGTAGCAACTAGCTAACCAGCTAAAGCGACCGCTACGCTTCAATAGATTTCAAATTGTGTTTGAATCCAGATCTGCTATGTTGCTCCTTAACACACACTGTGACAGTCCTCATTAGCCTCTCTCCATCTTCTACCCCTCTCTCTCCTCTCTCTCTCTCTCGCTCTCTCCCCTCACTTTCTCCCTCTCTCCCCTCACTTTCTCCCTCTCTCCCCTCACTTTCTCCCTCTCTCCCCTCACTTTCTCCCCAGACTGGGCCACTCCAGAAGGTGTATTGTCTTCTGTTGAAGCCATTCTGTTGTTGATTTACTTCTGTGTTTTGGGTCGTTGTCTTGTTGCATCACCCAACTTCTATTGAGCTTTAATTGGTGGACAGACAGCCTAACATTCTCCTGCAAAATGACTTGATAAACTTGGGAATTCATTTTTTCCGTCGATGATAGCAATCTGTCCAGGCACTGAGGCGCAAAGCAGCCCCAAACCATGATGCTCCCTCCACCAGACTTTACAGTTGGGATGAGGTTTTGATGTTGGTGGTGTGTCGTGCCTTTTTCTCCACACATTGTGTTCCTTCCAAACAACTCAACTGTAGTTTCATCTGGCCACAGACTATTTTGGCAGTAGTGCTAGGGAACATCCAGGTGCACTTTTGAAAACTTCAGATGTTTTATTTGGACAGTAGTGGCTTCTTCCGTGGTGTCCTCCCAGTAACACCATTCTTGTTTAGTGTTTTACGTATCGTAGACTCGTCAACAGAGATGTTAGCATGTTCCAGAGATTTCTGTAGGTCTTTAGCTGACCTCATTGAACATTCTGCGCTGTGTTCTTGCAGTCGTGTTTGCAGGACGGTAACAATTAGTCTTACCGTGGACTGATGAAAGTCAAGGCTTTTAGAGATACTTTTGTAACCCTTTCCAGCTCTATGCAAGTCAACAATTCTTCATCTTAGGTCTTCTGAGATCTCTTCTGTTCGAGGCCTGGTTCACAGCAGGCAATGCTTCTTGTGAATAGCAAACTCACATTTTGTCAGTGTTTTTTATAGGACAAGGTAGCTCTAACCAACATCTCCAATCTCGTCTTATTGATTGGACTCCAGGTTAACTGACTCCTGACTCCAATTAGCTTTTGGAGAAGTCATTAGCCTTGGGGGGGGGGTTCATATACTTTATCCAACCTACAGTGTGAATGTTTAAATGATGTATTCAATATAGACACGAAAAATACAATAATTTGTGTGTTATTAGTTTAAGCAGACGATGTCTATTGTTGTGAGTTAGATGAAGATCAGATCAAATTTTAGGACCAATATATACATAAATCCAGGTATTTCTAAAGGGTTCTCATACGTTTTCTTATTACTGTTTCTACTGTAGACACAAAGGGTTCTCATACGTTTTCTTGCTACTGTTTCTACTGTAGGAAAGTATTCAGACCTCTTGACTTTTTCCACATTTTATTATGTTACAGCCTTAGAAATGTTTTCAGTTTCTGATGGGTTTTTTTGTGTGTTTTTAAAAACGTAAATATTAATATTAATATAATATAATAATAATATATGCCATTTCGCAGACGCTTTTATCCAAAGCGACTTACAGTCATGTGTGCATACATTCTACGTATGGGTGGTCCCGGGAATCGAACCCACTACCCTGGCGTAAAGCGCCATGCTCTACCAACTGAGCTACAGAACCACCACATTTGCATAAGTATTCAGACCCTTTACTCAGTACTTTGTTGAAGCACCTTTGGCAGCGATTACAACCTAGAGTCATCTTTGGTAGGACGCTTCAAACTTGGCACACCTGTATTTGGGGAGATTCTCCTAATTGTTCTCTGCAGATCCTCTCAAGCTCTGTCAGGTTGGATGGGGAGTGTCGCTGCACAGCTATTGTCAGGTCTCTCCAGAGATGTTAGATCGGGTTCAAATCTATTTTCAGGTCTCTCCAGAGATGTTAGATCGGGTTCAAATCTATTTTCAGGTCTCTCCAGAGATGTTTGATCGGGTTCAAGTCCGGGCTCTGGCAGGGCCACTCAAGGACATTCAGAGACTTGTCCCGTAGCCACTCCTTTTTCTACGATGCAGAAAATTGTCAAAAAAAGGAAAAACCAAGATGTTTTCATTAAAGATCTCTCTGTACTTTGCTCCGATCATCTTTGCTTCGATCCTGACTAGTCTCCCAGTCCCTGCTACTGTAAGGATGTTTCCAGGTTTTGTCCAGACGTGACGCTTGGCATTCAGGCCAAAGAGTTCCATCTTGGTTTCATCAGACCTGTTTCTCATGGTCTGAGAGTCTTGTGCCTTTTACTGAGGAGTGGTTTCCATCTGGCCACTCTACCATAAAGGTGCTGAGGAGTGGTTTCCATCTGGCCACTCTACCATAAAGGTGCTGAGGAGTGGTTTCCATCTGGCCACTCTACCATAAAGGTGCTGAGGTGTGGTTTCCATCTGGCCACTCTACCATAAAGGTGCTGAGGAGTGGTTTCCATCTGGCCACTCTACCATAAAGGTGCTGAGGAGTGGTTTCCATCTGGCCACTCTACCATAAAGGTGCTGAGGAGTGGTTTCCATCTGGCCACTCTACCATAAAGGTGCTGAGGTGTGGTTTCCATCTGGCCACTCTACCATAAAGGTGCTGAGGAGTGGTTTCCATCTGGCCACTCTACCATAAAGGTGCTGAGGAGTGGTTTCCATCTGGCCACTCTACCATAAAGGTGCTGAGGAGTGGTTTCCATCTGGCCACTCTACCATAAAGGTGCTGAGGAGTGGTTTCCATCTGGCCACTCTACCATAAAGGTGCTGAGGAGTGGTTTCATCTGGCCACTCTACCATAAAGGTGCTGAGGAGTGGTTTCCATCTGGCCACTCTACCATAAAGGTGCTGAGGAGTGGTTTCCATCTGGCAACTCTACCATAAAGGTGCTGAGGTGTGGTTTCCATCTGGCCACTCTACCATAAAGGTGCTGAGGAGTGGTTTCCATCTGGCCACTCTACCATAAAGGTGCTGAGGAGTGGTTTCCATCTGGCAACTCTACCATAAAGGTGCTGAGGAGTGGTTTCCATCTGGCCACTCTACCATAAAGGTGCTGAGGAGTGGTTTCCATCTGGCCACTCTACCATAAAGGTGCTGAGGTGTGGTTTCCATCTGGCAACTCTACCATAAAGGTGCTGAGGAGTGGTTTCCATCTGGCCACTCTACCATAAAGGTGCTGAGGAGTGGTTTCCATCTGGCCACTCTACCATAAAGGTGCTGAGGAGTGGTTTCCATCTGGCCACTCTACCATAAAGGTGCTGAGGAGTGGTTTCCATCTGGCCACTCTACCATAAAGGTGCTGAGGAGTGGTTTCCATCTGGCAACTCTACCATAAAGGTGCTGAGGTGTGGTTTCCATCTGGCCACTCTACCATAAAGGTGCTGAGGAGTGGTTTCATCTGACCACTCTACCATAAAGGTGCTGAGGAGTGGTTTCCATCTGGCCACTCTACCATAAAGGTGCTGAGGAGTGGTTTCCATCTGACCACTCTACCATAAAGGTGCTGAGGAGTGGTTTCCATCTGGCCACTCTACCATAAAGGTGCTGAGGTGTGGTTTCCATCTGGCCACTCTACCATAAAGGTGCTGAGGAGTGGTTTCCATCTGGCCACTCTACCATAAAGGTGCTGAGGAGTGGTTTCCATCTGGCCACTCTACCATAAAGGTGCTGCAGTGATGGTTGTGCTTCTGGAAGGTTCTCCATCTCCATAGAGGAACTCTGGTGCTCAGTCAGAGTGACCATCGGGTTCTTGGTCACCTTCTAAACCAAGGCCCTTCTCCCTGACTGCTCAGTTTGGCCGGGCGGCCAACTCTAGGAAGAGACTTGGTGGTTCCAAACTTCTTCCATTTATGAACAATCCTGTCTCGGAGCTCTACGGACAAATCCTTCGACCTCATGGCTTGGTTTTTGCTCTGACATCCACTGTCAACTGTGGTACCTTTTATATAGACAGGTGTGTGTCTTTTCCAAATCACGTCCAATCAAATGAATTTACCACAGGTGGACTCCAATCAAGTTGTTGAATCATCTCAAGGATGATCAATGGAAACAGGATGCACCTGAGCTCAGTTTCAAGTCTCATAGCGAAGGGTCTGAATCCTGCAATTACGTTATTTCTGTTTTTTTTTATTTTTTATAAATAAGCAAATAATTCTAAACCTGTTTTTTTGCTTTGTCATTATGGGGTATTGTGTGTAGATTGCTGAATCTGGCATCTCAAAATGTGGAAAAGTCAATGGGAAATTCCCCGAAGGCAATGTGTGTGTACATGCTGAAGGTGGTGTTAATTCTATGGGAACATGATTAGCAGGGAGCTTTGGGTAGAGACAGGAGAGGCCTAAGGAGGGGATGTGTGTGTGTACATGCTAAAGGTTGAGTGTTAATTCTATGGGAACATGATTAGCAGGGAGCTTTGGGTAGAGACAGGAGAGACCTAAGGAGGGAGGTAGCTGGACAGAGACCTGGGCATTGTGATATAGTATTACAGACACCAATGCAGGGTCGTGCTGTGATTCCACGTAGGCGTCTACATGCTGTAGACATCTGGTGTATGAGGCCTTTTGATGACTGATAAAGTTGATGACCTTGGGAGACACCATGCATAGAAGACCTCAGGGGGCTAGATGATCACAGGAATCACTTTCTTCCCGAGCACTGCATGTGGCATCGCTCATTTGCATGTTTCTCTCTCCCTCCCCTATTGTGATAAGTGACACGGGGTTTTCATGGTCATCAGAACATATTGCAGAAACCCTTCCTCACTTTGATCAGCCAATTAATAACGGTTAAGATGAACAGTTTGTCAACCTCAGAAGCCATTATCAATCTTCTCAGTCTTCTGTGATGATATGGGATTCATTAGTTGGACTTGTGAAAGCAAACGTCCCACTTTTAACAATGTACAATTTATTTCTGGACTTTTTCCCTTGCAACACTCCTCCTCTTACACCATTTTAATCTAGAAACAACATTCAAACTTTAAAATGTGCTTACCGCTCTGGAATAGTCTGCTATTATACAACTTTTTGAAATAATATATATTTTTAACTATTAAACTATTTGTCCTAAAAACAACTCATCGACTTTAATGGAATTGCATCAACATTCTAATGCTCCCATTGTTTAAAAACTCCCATGACTTCCAACATTAACATTCTAATGATCCCATTGTGTAAAAACTCCCATGACTTCCAACATTAACATTCTAATGATCCCATTGTTTTAAAAACTCCCATGACTTCCAACATTAACATTCTAATGCTCCCATTGTTTAAAAACTCCCATGACTTCCAACATTAACATTCTAATGATCCCATTATTTTAAAAACTCCCATGACTTCCAACATTAACATTCTAATGCTCCCATTGTTTAAAATCTCCCATGACTTCCAACATTAACATTCTAATGATCCCATTGTTTAAAAACTCCCATGACTTCCAACATTAACATTCTAATGCTCCCATTGTTTAAAAACTCCCATGACTTCCAACATTCTAGTTACTGGGAAACAATGTAACATCAACTACATTTGTATCTCAACTTTGAAAAGCAACCGACATTTTGACCACCTTCCCAACAACTTAAATAAAAACGTAGTGTCTGATATCTCGGTCTACTTCTGCTGTTCCAATCTGAAATCACAACGTAAAATATGTGGAAAAAGTCACTACTTCACAGGAGAACCATTTGAATGTAAAGATTATTATTAAATCTAATTGTGGTTTTTGGCAAAAATGCATTCTGGGTCATGTTAACTGTCATTTGCCTTAATAACAAACTTGTATGCCATCTGTAAATACAATAGCATTGTTACATTAACAGCCATGCTTGTTTAGTCACAGAAAAAGCCAGGGACCTTCCCCGTTAGCCATGATTGGCTGAGATAATGGGTGGGCCGGACATGCCTGAGAGATGAGTTAGGATTGGTCTGCCATGTAGCACGTTTCTGTCTATAACATGAGCTGGTCAGTATGTGCAAGTAGTCCTTTCTAACGCAGCTTTTTGAAAGATATCACGTCAGTAGAACTGCATCAGTGTTGCTCTCCACTTTCTGGAGAACCGAGTTTTGAAAATCAGTGGAATTAGAGTATGATAGCTAAGGAGATGGAGAAAATTTCTGGCTTTTTGATTGCAATAAAATGCAGATGGAGGCTGTTGTATAAAACACCTGTCTCCGGATTACGTCTTCAAACTAAGGGTTACCGTGGCATCTGTGACAGAGGGAGAAGTGTCTATCCATGTATACTAAGGGTTACCATGGCATCTGTGACAGAGGGAGAAGTGTCTATCCATGTATACTAAGGGTTACCATGGCATCTGTGACAGAGGGAGAAGTGTCTATCCATGTATACTAAGGGTTACCATGGCATCTGTGACAGAGGGAGAAGTGTCTATCCATGTATACTAAGGGTTACCGTGGCATCTGTGACAGAGGGAGAAGTGTCTATCCATGTATACTAAGGGTTACCGTGGCATCTGTGACAGAGGGAGAAGTGTCTATCCATGTATACTAAGGGTTACCATGGCATCTGTGACAGAGGGAGAAGTGTCTATCCATGTATACTAAGGGTTACCGTGGCATCTGTGACAGAGGGAGAAGTGTCCATGTATACTATGTATACTCTGTGACAGAGGGAGAAGTGTTTACCATGGCATCTGTGACAGAGGGAGAAGTGTTTATCCATGTATACTAAGGGTTACCGTGGTGACAGAGGAGAAGTGTTTATCCATGTATACTGACAGATCTGTGACAGAGGGAAGTGTTTATCCATGTATACTAAGGGTTACCATCTGTGACAGAGGGAGAAGTGTCCATGTATACTAAGACAGAGGGGAGAAGTGTCTATCCATGTATACTAAGGGTTACCATGGCATCTGTGACAGAGGGAGAAGTGTTTATCCATGTATACTAAGGATTACCGTGGCATCTGTGACAGAGGGAGAAGTGTTTATCCATGTATACTAAGGGTTACCGTGGCATCTGTGACAGAGGGAGAAGTGTTTATCCATGTATACTAAGGGTTACCGTATCATCTGTGACAGAGGGAGAAGTGTTTATCCATGTATACTAAGGGCTACCGTGGCATCTGTGGCAGAGGGAGAAGTGTCTATCCATGTATACACAGGAAATAGTCAAGCATTTTCACATAATACACCTTTCTAATCAAATCAAATGTATTTATATAGCCCTTTGTACATATTTCACCTTTTAATGTTGTCAAAGTCATTTTAATTTCAAGTTAAAGCGTACTAGCTAGCTAGCTAACATTAGCTAACATTACGTGTATGATTTGTGTAGTAATATTGTTCGTATCTCATTTGCATTGATAGTTATTAGCTTAATGTTAGCTAGTTATTCGCCTAATGTTAGCTAGCCTGTTGAAGATCTTGAGTCCCAATCTGGGAACACCCCCCACGCTCAGCTGGAAGGTGGCGCATGGAACGCAAAAAATATTCCTAAAAATATTTAACCTCCACACATTAACAAGTCCAATAGCGCAAATGAAAGATAAACAACTTGTTTATCAAACAACTTGTTCTATCAGATTTCTAAAATGTTTTACGGCGAAAACATAGCACATATTTATGTCAAACCACCACCGCAGACATAGCTCATTAGCATAGCCAAGTAGGAAAAATATGCAATCAACAAACGCAGGATTAAAAGAAAATAATTTCACTAACCTTTTGAAATCTTCATCAGATGACAGTAATATAACATGTTACACAGTACATTTATGTTTTTTCAATAATATGCTATATATATCCATAAATCTCTGTTTAAATGACGATCGTTCAAAAAAATGCTACTCAAATGTCCGGAGAAATGACGATAGCCCGGCAGATAACGCAGCTAACAAGGAATACACATAAACTTTGACTAAATATACATGTTCTACATATAGATAGAAAGATACACTTCTTCTAAATGCAATCGCTGTGTTACATTTATTTTTAACGTTACAGGTTTCGTTCACTAGGCTATACTATGAGTCGGCGCTCAAAAAGTAGCATTATGGCTCCTCTATCTTGGAGTCCACATAAACCCAAATTTACCACATAAATATTCCCTTACCTTTGCTGTTCTTCCTTCAGAAGACCTGGAAGGAATTATACTTACAAAAAACAGCGTTTAGTTTTGGGAGTCTGTGTCTTTCGGTTCTCAAACACGACACATTTCGGTTGAAATGTAGCCAAAAGTCAAGTATGCGCACCAAAACGTTGAACTTACATATTATATGTCGATTAAACTTGTCAAACTAACTTCATAATTAAGCTTTAACATGTTATAAAGGTGTACAGCAATCGTGAGGACGAACAGAAACGCATGCAGTGTATAATCGATCTTGGAAAAAAGACAGGACCTGAGCAGAGCGCGCATAAAAGTGACCTGTTTTTCGTGACCGAAAACGGTTTCGGCCTGCCAAAACTCCTCGTGAGCGCGCGATTCTCACAATGAGAAGCCCCATTGAAAGCTGAGATCGCGCTGAAGACAGAGAGAGACTGTTCCCAGACCTGTAACTGCTTGGGGAGGGTGGGGCGATGACGTCAAAGTTGGGCCAACTTTTATGATGACAAGAGAGAGTTTGGGAGAATGACTGCCCTGAGAGTTCTGCTTTACATACAGACATAATTTAAACGGTTTTAGAAGCTTTAGAGTGTTTTCTATTCAATAATAATTATTATATGCATATATTAGCAATTTTTGACAAAAAAGAAATTCTGTTTACTATGGGGGCAGCGGGGGCAGTAGATAGCCCTATCTTTAAGAGGCTCTGAATATTAGCCTAATGTTAGCTAGTTATTAGCTAATGTTAGCTAGGTAGCTAACATTAAACCTGGTTGGTTAGCTACCTGCAGATTCATGCACGGTAGTGAAGTTATGAGTTGGGATGATGGTTAATTGTTTACCTAGCAAGCTAGCTACATATCTAAACAAAAGACTGCACAATGCAGGTAACCATTTCAATAGAATTGTCATGATGTCACTGTGACAACTGTCGATAGATGTAGCTGGTAAATTTGCTCTGGCTATCTCTGTGCCAGAGCACAGAATAACTGACAAGTTTACGAACGTGCAACACCCGTTTGAATATGGCTGGTGTCAATAAACGTTTGCAAAAAAAGCATAATTAAATTGTTTCCAGCAGCACAGTTACAGTCACCAACGCTCTGGATAACATGCAAACAGCCTAACCAGCTCTACTAGGGGGAGTAAAATGGTCAGAGTGAGGAGTTCTCTCATTTGTGTCAGGAAGTAGCTAGCAATCTAACCAATTTTAGCCAGTTAGCTGGGTGCTTGACTACTGTTTGGTCAACCCTACTCCTCAGCCAGAGCGTCCACTGTGCGCTCTGAATGCCCCGATCTCACAACTCTCTGAATTTACGAACACCCTGAGTGCACTTTATCTCTCCAGATTGAATTTATGAACACACCCGTAGAGTAAATCAGCATTTAGTCTGGAAGTCTTTGGTTGTTTAGTACATGGGCTCACATGTGCATCTTAAAGAGCTGCAGGGGATAAACAGTGGTTTAACTAGTCACTGAGTTAAGGTTATAAGGTTATAAGGTTTTACTGGTAAACAGTGGTAGTAGTATCATGATTACTAGACTAAACAGTGGTAGTAGTATTTAAATGATTTACTAGACTAGGTAAACAGTGGTAGTAGTATTTAATGATTTATTTACTAGACTAGTAAACAGTGGTAGTAGTATTTAATGATTTACTAGACTAGGTAAACAGTGGTAGTAGTATTTAATGATTTACTAGACTAGGTAAACAGTGGTAGTAGTCTTTAATGATTTACTGGACTAGATAAACAGTGGTAGTAGTATTTAATGATTTACTAGACTAGGTAAACAGTGGTAGTAGTATTTAATGATGGTAAACAGTGGTAGTCTGTAATGATGTAATAGATTTAATGATTTACTAGACTAGGTAAACAGTGGTAGTAGTATTTAATGATGTAATGATTTACTAGACTAGGTAAACAGTGGTAGTAGTCTTTAATGATTTACTGGACTAGATAAACAGTAGTAGTATTTAATGATTTACTAGACTAGGTAAACAGTGGTAGTAGTATTTAATGACGATGACTAGGTAAACAGTTTATTTAATGATTTACTAGACCAGGTAAACAGTGGTAGTAGTATTTAATGATTTACTAGACCAGGTAAACAGTGGTAGTAGTCTGTATTTAATGATTTACTAGACTAGGTAAACAGTGGTAGTAGTATTTAATGATTTACTAGACTAGATAAACAGTCTTAGTAGTATTTAATGATTTACTAGACTAGGTAAACAGTGGTAGTAGTATTTAATGATTTACTAGACTAGGTAAACAGTGGTAGTAGTATTTAATGATTTACTAGACCAGGTAAACAGTGGTATTTAAATGATTTACTAGACTAGGTAACAGTTTAATTTAATGATTTACTAGACCAGGTAAACAGTGGTAGTAGTATTTAATGATTTGATTTACTAGACTAGGTAAACAGTGGTAGTAGTATTTAATGATTTACTAGACTAGGTAAACAGTGGTAGTAGTATTTAATGATTTACTAGACCAGGTAAACAGTGGTAGTAGTATTTAAGGATTTACTAGACTAGGTAAACAGTGGTAGTAGTATTTAATGATTTACTAGACTAGTGGTATTAGTATTTAGATGGTAGTAGTAGTATTTAATGATTTACTAGACTAGGTAAACAGTGGTAGTAGTATTTCTAATGATGTAATGATTTACTAGACTAGGTAAACAGTGGTAGTAGTATTTAATGATTTACTAGACGAGGTAATGAGTAGTTTTAATGATTTACTAGACCAGGTAAACAGGGTAGTAGTATTTAATGATGTAATGATTTACTAGACTAGGTAAACAGTGGTAGTAGTATTTAATGATTTACTAGACTAGGTAAACAGTGGTAGTAGTATTTAATGATTTTTTACTAGACTAGGTAAACAGTGGTAGTAGTATTTAATGATTTACTAGACTAGGTAAACAGTGGTAGTAGTATTTAATGATTTACTAGACTAGGTAAACAGTGGTAGTAGTATTTAATGATTTACTAGACTAGGTAAACAGTGGTAGTAGTATTTAATGATTTATTTACTAGACTAGATAAACAGTGGTAGTAGTTAATGATTAATGATTTACTAGACTAGGTAAAACAGGTAGTAGTATTTAATGTAGTTTACTAGACTAGGTAAACAGTGATTTACTAGACTAGGTAAACAGTGGTAGTAGTTTTAATGATTTACTAGACTAGGTAAACAGTGGTAGTAGTATTTAATTAAATGATTTACTAGACTAGGTAAACAGTGGTAGTAGTATTTAATGATGTAATGATTTACTAGACTAGGTAAACAGTGGTAGTAGTATTTAATGATTTACTAGACCAGGTAAACAGTGGTAGTAGATTTAATGATTTACTAGACTAGGTAAACAGTGGTAGTAGTATTTAATGATTTACTAGACCAGGTAAACAGTGGTAGTATTTAATTTAATGATTTACTAGACTAGGTAAACAGTGGTAGTAGTATTTAATGATTTACTAGACTAGGTAAACAGTGGTAGTAGTCTTTAATGATGTAATGATTTACTAGACTAGGTAAACAGTGGTAGTAGTATTTAATGATTTACTAGACTAGGTAAACAGTCTTAGTAGTATTTAATGATTTACTAGACCAGGTAAACAGGTAAACTAGACCAGTGGTAGTGGTAGTAGTTTTAATGATGTTTTTACTAGACTAGGTAAACAGTGGTAGTAGTCTTTAATGATTTACTAGACTAGGTAAACAGTGGTAGTAGTATTTAATGATTTACTAGACTAGGTAAACAGTGGTAGTAGTCTTTAATGATTTACTAGACTAGGTAAACAGGGTAAACAGACTAGGTAGTAGTATTTAGTCTTTAATGATTTACTAGACTAGGTAAACAGTGGTAGTAGTATTTAATGATTTACTAGACTAGGTAAACAGTGGTAGTAGTATTTAATGATTTATTTACTAGACCAGGTAAACAGTGGTAGTAGTATTTAATGATTTACTAGACCAGGTAAACAGTGGTAGTAGTATTTAATGATTAATGATTTACTAGACTAGGTAAACAGTGGTAGTATTTAATGATGTAATGATTTACTAGACCAGGTAAACAGTGGTAGTAGTATTTAATGATGTAATGATTTACTAGACCAGGTAAACAGTGGTAGTAGTCTTTAATGATTTACTAGACTAGGTAAACAGTGGTAGTAGTATTTAATGATTTACTGACCAGGTAAACAGTGGTAGTAGTATTTAATGATTTCCATTGTAGACTAGGTGAACAGTGGTAGTAGTCTTTAATGATTTACTAGACTAGGTAAACAGTGGTAGTAGTATTTAATGATTTACTAGACGAGGTAAACAGGTAGTAGTCTTTAATGATTTACTAGACTAGGTAAACAGTGGTAGTAGTCTTTAATGATTTACTAGACTAGGTAAACAGTTGTAGTAGTCT